>NW_012145523.1:2588007-2592367 GCF_000956105.1 Propithecus coquereli
AATGTACTCAACACAGATAAAACATTTAAGTTTGAAATATAAATGGAAGTCATTAAGACTATTGTAAAATAAATAAATATTGAATATAAATAGGGCTACTCAGTAAACATAGAAAAAAACTAAAGACATTGATGTCTTATTTGCTCTTTGATGAAGGGAAATCAAGTCAATGAAGGAAAAGAAAATAGAGAGATTAGTGTATTTAATTATGTAATTTGAAAACTCACAAAACTCTACTAAGACCCTTTTTTTGTGTTAATCTACAGGGTGTCTCAAAAGTCACCACAGATAGGGAAAATGGGAAATCGTAGTTAAATGTATCTTTATTTACAAATAATTAGAAGTACATTTAACCCTATGTATGGTGACTTTTGGGACACCCTGTATAATCACAACTTCTACATCTATTGAACACTCATTACAGGCACTATTCTAAATGCTTTATATGTTTACCTCTTTAAATCCTCCAAGCAATACATATGATGTAGTTACAATAGTCATCCCTTTTCCATGGTTTTGCTTTCCATGGTTTCAGTTACCCATGGTCCAAAAATATTAAATGGAAGATTCCAGAAATAAACAATTCATAAGTTTTAAATCGCATGCCATTCTCAGTAGCATGATGAAATCTCATGCTATTCCACTCCGTCCTGCCTGGGACATAAATCATCCTTTTATCCATTCTTTGGTACCTGCCCCTCAGTCACTTATCTTGGTGATCAGATTGACAGTCACCGTATCGCAGTGCTTGTGTTCAAGGAACCGTTATTTTACTTACTGGCCCTAAAGTGCAAGAGTAGTGATGCTAGAAATTTGGGTATGCCAAAGAGAAGCTTTAAAGTGCTTTCTTGAAGTGAAAAAGTGAAAGTTCTCAACTTAAGGAAAGAAAAAAATCATATGCTGAAGTTGCTAAGATCTATGGTAAGAACAAATCTTCTATCCATGAAATTGTGAAGGAAAAGTAAATTCTTGCTAGTTTCACTTTTTCACACTTCAAACTGCAAAAGTTATGGCCACAGTACATGATAATTGCTTAGTTAAGATGGAAAGGCATTACATTTGTGGGTGGAAGATATCAACAGAAATGTATTCCAATTGATGGCAACATGTTGCGCCAGGAAAGATTGAGCCTATACAAAGACTTTAGCAAGGGATCCCCTGAAAGGAGTAACACCAAGCCATTTACTACAAGTAAGAGATGGGTACACAGATTCAGGAATAGGTTTGGACTGAAAAATATGAAAATAACTGGAGAGGCTGCATCTGTTGCTGCCACATTTCTGGAAGAGTTGAAGTTGGTTAAGGAGAAAGGATATTATCCAAAGTAAGACTTCAATTGTGATGAAACTGGGCTCTTCTGGAAGAAGATACCCAATAAAACCTGCATTCATAAAAGTATAAAGGAGGCACCAGGACATAAAACATGGAAGGACAGATTAACTGTGTTACTATGTGGCAACGCCACAGGGCATATGATAAATCCAGCCATAGCATACACAGAGCCCACACAGTCTCACAAACACAAACAAAAATTATCTGCCTGTGTTTGACACGGGGTTCAGTACTACATATGGTTTCAAGCATCTCCTGGGGGTCCTGAAACGTATTCCCCTTGGACAAGGGAGGACTGCTGTATATTTTACAGGTGCAGAAATAGGATCATGGGTAATTTATCTGGAGTTGAACCCAATCCATCTAATTTCAAAACCCATTCTTTTAGCCACCATACCATACTTCAAAGAATTGTTTGGGATTAAGATGAGGATGGTAAAAAACAGTGAAATGTTTGGGAGAAATGTTTTGTTTTATAATGTAATCATGTGAGCTCTCAGTTGTGTATATGAAAGAAAACACTATGGTATGAATTATGAGGGCAAACCATGTGGCCACTGTCTTACTATGCTTCACGGAATGCAAACAACCTGAAATATGCTATGTTTTGTATTCTTGCCACTGCAAAAGGAATCTGGCTGACCTTGTTTTAATATAAACAAAGAAACTGGTGATAAAGCTGTGGCCAACTTATCACATTTCGTTTACTTTTCATAAGATTAGATCAGCCAAACAGAAATGAAGTTTTATATACACATTCATGTATATTTAACAGATACCTTAACACTAAATGTGATTAAGTATCTTGGTCCCTTAAGTTCTACTTTAGCCTAATGATTGTCTGTGTTATTTAAGATTCACTTTTACATTAACAACAAAGGCACTACATACAACGTATAGCTCAAAATATATAAAATTAAACTCTCCTGTGGAAGGTACAGGTTAGATACTCTGTTCTTCTTTTCACCTCTCTTTTCTGAGCCTGACCCTTCTGCCTATTAAGTGAAAAGTGATACACTACAGTTCTGGGAAATCAAAGCGTAAGCTTCAAATTGTCTCCGTGTACTACCTGCTAATTGGTCAATGAGGTAGTTGTTTCAAGCTTTCTTCCACTAGTTAATCCATGGCTGTTGGCATCAGAGAAAGGCTCTAACCCAAAACTTCATGCACCAGTACTAGGCTCAGATTGGATCTATGCACTATTTCTCAGTTGCGCCAAAATTTGGTAAAGATGCTATCTCTAATTTTGAAGAGATTCTAATAATGAGATAACTACTCCAAAGGATTCTTGGATATCACCTCATAGCACTTCTTCTCCTCCCCTTACACAGGGTATATGCCTTTAATCATAATTATATAGAAATGTAATGGTAACATTTTCAACAGGAACTAGGCGATTACAAAATCTTTGCCAGAAAAGCATAATAAGGAGTGATACATTAATGTGACTAAAAAATTAAATTTTGGTTAATCTTAATGAACACAATTATAAACAATTTATTCCAAGTGACTTTTTTCCAGAATTAAAATGATTCCAAGGAAACAGAAAGGCTAATGGAATTTTCTGAACCTTTTTAGGCATAGAGATATATAACCAGATAGACTTTAGAGATGATATTCAAAAAGGTCGGGAGCCATTGACATAGGATTCCTGTCAGGAATAGAATGAGGTAAAAGTAGAACATAAGACAAAGTATAGAGGGCTTCTGGTATCAAAATAAGGACTCTGGGCTTAATTTATAGGCAGAGAGAATTAATGTTGATGTTTTCAGCAGATGACATGTATGTATGTAGAAGCTGTTGTGATTAATAAAGCAAAAACCCTGGACCACTAATCTGTCCATAAAGGTGATGCTTTAGGAAGATGAGAAGTGTGAGTGTGGAGACAAGAAGATCAGATATGGAGTGAGTAGTATCTGAATCAAGATAATGGCAGTGAGAATGGAAAAAAAAAATGGGATGAATGCTGGACATATTGCCAGGAAAAATGGGCGAAGGTATGACCAATGGTGAATAGGTATCTGTGTCTGGTACATCTTTGTGTATTTTTATGTGGTGTTTAAGTGTACATGTGTGCATTAGGGTGTTTGTATGATGTCGAGTTCTTTTGAAATTCCAGAGTACTTATCATTTTTATGCCATTCATTTGACATTTTTCACGACTTGCTGATTAACTTTCCATGTGTAAACACAATCTTTCTTTAAATGGAAAAATTTGAAATAATTTATTTCAATTAGTCTAGTTTTTGGCACACAAGATTTTGCCGACTGGCAAGCATCGACATTTTAACCATTCCAAAATTGGGTCAAATTAGGTAACAAACATGGAATCGCTACTTTATGTCTATGTTCTCTGGTTAGGAGAAAATTTTGTGGAGCAACAAAAGCAGAATTAATAGTAGTTGGAGGAAACTGAAGTTTAAGTTTGGTGAAGAAAATTGTAAATAGACACCTAGATAGTATAAATGACTTCAGGTCCCTATGGCAGGACAAAATATATCCACTGATCCTGAAAGAATCTGAAAACTAGATCACAGAACAATTCTCTGTGGTCTTTGAGGAGTCATAGAGAAGCAGAAGCGTCAGAGGACTAAAGTGCTCAAGGCAGAGGGAGGTCAATTCTTGAAAATCCACAGCAAGTAACTTAATATCACCAAAATTGATAATAATAATTCACATTAATATATTTTCATTTAATTTTACTCAGATATAGATACAGAGTGTTTCCAGACTTCAGCTAGCTAGTTGTCAGAATCCCTTATGATATCCTTTTGGAAAAGTTAGAGAAATATGGGCTAGTTGTTACCACAGTTTGGTAGCTAATTAGTAGTTGAAGGATTATACTAAACAGGTACTTATAAAAAACTTTAATTAGCAGTTTTCAAGCCTTTTGACCATGGCTTGCAGTAAGAAATACATATCACATCATTACCTAGTAAGCATGCATGTGTATATATGTATATGTATATGTGTATAATTAAACAAGTTTCACAAAACAGTAGTTATCCCTTACAAAATGGATGTATTA
>NW_012145523.1:2593662-2594310 GCF_000956105.1 Propithecus coquereli
GCTAAGTTATTGGTGTATTGGTAGGGAAATAGGCTTTGTAGGCAAAGAGGAAACAGACCTGCTGTCTTTTCTAAACTTTATGCTTTTGGGGATGGTATTGAAAATATATAACTGTGTAATTATGCAGATTTGTATGTGGTTATAATTGGTAATTACATGTGTTTATAGGTCATGAAACACACATTATGTCTGTATACTAAGGATACAAAGACACATTTACTATATGCTAGCTGCTGAGTTGAAATTATTTCATTGCATTCTCACTTCCCTATGGGATAGGGCTTATCATCCCTCTTTAAGGAATAAGCAGGCTGAAACTCAAATAGCTTGAGTAGACTTCACAGGTAGTAAGTTGTGAGTATGATTCAAAGTCACATGTACTTTCCACAGTACCATACCACTTGTGAGATGCTGACAGTCTACTGCAGAAACCTTTTCAATTGTTAAGCCCTTTTTAATATCTCTGAAATAGAATTAAGTATGCAAAAGAAGTGAGGTTTTCCTGCTTTGAAATAGTGATATCCTCTTTACCCACTCCCTATCACCACAAAAGAAAAATGAACAAACCAGAAAAATGCAACCAAAATGAACACACATACTGCTTAAGAAACAAAACAGGGAGTATCTCAACGGAAATGTTAGAATGAT
>NW_012145523.1:2595250-2596047 GCF_000956105.1 Propithecus coquereli
ACTATATTACGTGATCAATAGTGTCATGCTGTTGAAAAACCAAAAACCAAACCAAACCAAACAGATCAATTTTGATTTGAAGTTACATTAACAGGAGTTGTATTTCTAAAGGCTGAGGTTGAGGTAAGAGTTTCCTTCTGTTTTATACTGGTCTGAACCCACATGGAATTTGGAGTATTCTGTTCAGATAAAATTTAAAAAGACCTGTTCTTTAAAGATCAGGTGAAGGAAGTGGAAATATTTAGCTTGGAGAATTGCTGTTTTCATTCATTCATTTTTGAACACATTTATTGAATGTAAATTACAACCCAGGCATGTTAGGTGCTGAAAACACAAAAATAACTGTGGGTCTTTTCCCATAGCCAATGAAGGGAAACATTATTGACTGACACTTGTTACTACATTAAATACCTTAAGTGTATTAGCTCCTTTAATCCTAGGAAGTTAAATTATCATTCCTACTTTGAGTTGGGTATATTGAGGCTTTGGAGCTAAATCATTTTCTAAAGATCACACATGTAAGTGGGTACTGGAACTGTAATTCAAATCCAGGTTCCACTTAATCTGACACATGTGTTCTCAACCACTGTGCAATATTGCCTCCTGAAACTCAGATTCATAGGTTTCTTATCTTTGAAGGGTTATCCTTAGGAAGTATGAGCATGTAAAAATTGTGTACAAAATTAATACTTCTCACATAAAATATTTTATTAATCTGGAGATTTAAAAATGAATGGTTTAGGTATCTTCTATTATTATGTAGCTATCTTTTATTTCAAAATATTGGTAAGGCAAAT
>NW_012145523.1:2596542-2601144 GCF_000956105.1 Propithecus coquereli
AAAAATGAACAAACCAGAAAAATGCAACCAAAATGAACACACATACTGCTTAAGAAACAAAACAGGGAGTATCTCAACGGAAATGTTAGAATGATGTTAAGCTATTCATTCAGAAAGGCAATAGAAAGTTCAGGTTGTCACTGTCTCTCAAAGCACTCATGCAAGAAGTCTAAAAATAGCAAGAGGTAGAACCTGCTGCCATATACATATATGCACAGTGGGGAAAAAATCCTAGCGTGACAACCTTTCATTCTGGATTTATGTATTTAGAAAAGATACACCACTTTAAATTTGCAAATGAAACAGTGCTCCTAAAAGCAGGTGATACTCACTTGGGACAGACAAAAATGCTGTAGGTGGATACAAATGTCACAGGACTCTTCAGTTATAGTATATTTCAAGTCACCCTGTAAGATTTTTATGTTTTATAAATTTCCCATAGTTTCGACATTGTAGCATTTTATAATTCAATTGCTATTTAATTTAAATGGATATACCACTTACCACTTCTTACAGCAATTTTTGATTAACTACTTTAATAATTCAATCAACTCAGTGCAAGTTTAAACAAGCAAACAAACATAAAATCAAGAGCTAATCTTGAGCACTGGTTTAGAGAAACTTTGTTATAGCCTATGGTACTTTAGAATTTCACCATATTCCTATATCCTGGGAGTTAACTTGACCAGCAGGTCCTATTAAATATGAGTAATAACAAACTTGATTAAGATGGACTTGTATATTGATTTTTTTCATTTGAACTGACAATTAAAATGATTTGAATGTACCTCAAAATACCTAATATTTCTGGTGGCTTGTAATATATCTTTATTGAAAAGAGCAGACCTCACGAAATATTAAAGAAAAGTATATCCTTCCTTTCGAAGAAGAAAACAGCAGTCATGCCTATTTAGTTTTAATTCAATATTAGCAGCAAGATTACTGAGCACATTCTAATTTTAAAAAATTAAAAGTAATTTTTGGTTTTTTTTGCTTCTGTATCTGTGCAGACACAGAAATCTACTTTTCTCACAGATCAAAGCTGGCAGTGAGAATCACGCATGTTTTTAGATCATTTAGAAAATCCCGTGAACTGTACGTGCCTATGAAAAAGGGAAGCATCATTAATTGGCATCATACCTGAGGAGATTTTGAAAGTGTGGGATTTGTCGCTCTCACCAAATTACCTCACAGTGTCGCACAGTGCAGCCTTTTCAGGCTGGGAGGTGAGTTCAAGAGCTGTTTGTTGTTGCGAGCTTGATCCAGAGAGGATCACTGTTTGCCAAGTTCTATTTTAAGTCGTGCCTGAGTGTGCAGGTGTCAGCCTCTTTCATGGCTGTAGAAAAAGAACCATTACGTTCCCTCTGTGTCCTTCCCTGGACAATGAGGGATCGTTCTCCCCCAGTGCGTTTGTTTCTGCTTTGCCAGCCACTTTTTCTTTGGGAAATTCCGGGGATGGCAGGCTGACAGGACTGTGAGGAAGGGCGAAGAGAGGCAGAAAGAGGTCATGTGCCACTCCCCTACCTTACAAGGCACGTGGCACAGGCAGTACCAGCAGCTGGATGCAACAACGAAGAGGATGAACCTCCTCTGAGCGAGAGGATATTAAGAGAAGGAGGAGGTGGCGGCGAAGGCAAGACACGCACTCGGTGTCCTTCTCCACAGGGAGAATGCACCCTCAAGGGAAAAACCACAAGGAAGCCACTACCCGCCCCGCCTCTGCCAGCTTGCCCCGGTGTCTGGCAGCAGTCCCCATGCACCTGCTCACCTGTCTATCCGTTCAGGGTGGTTGGGGGAGGGACGAGGGGCGTCGGGGAGGGTGGGAGGGAAGAGAAGGAGGGCAGGGCAAAAGAGGGGGTGCACCGAGGGCTCCGCCCCCGGAGGCTCTGCGCAGGCGCAGTGGCCGCTACCGCAGGCAGGGGGCGGCAACATGGCGGAGTGAGCGGCGGCGTCGGGGCTTCACAACAACAGTGGCGCCCGTAGCAGCGGCAGTAGCAGCGTCAGTAGCGTCGGCCTCAGCCTGAGCTCCAGCACCGGCTAGCGCCGTGGCCAGCCGCTCGCGCTGCAGGGCATTTCGGAGCGGCAGCGGCAGCATCTCCGCGGGGGGCGGGCCGGGCCGGACGGACCGGGAGGGGCAGAGAGAAGAGGCAGCGGCGGCGGCAGCGGCACAGCTACTGGGCGGGCACTGCCGCTCGCCCGGCAGCGGTTAGCGGTGCCGCCACCGCCGGGAATAAGCCTGCGAATCCCCCACTGCCTCGGCCGGGGAGGGCGCCGGAGCGGGCCGGGCTGAGGCGCAGGCGGGGAGCGGGCCCGGCGCCGCGGCGCTGGTGGATGCTGGGGCTCCGAGGCGACGGCCGGGGGGCGGGGGCCGAGGCAGGTATAACGGTACCGGCGGAGGCAGCGCCGCTGCTCTTCCCTTCTCCTCAGGAGAGGGGCCAATGGCGAGCGAGAAGCCGGGCCCGGGCCCGGGGCTCGAGCCTCAGCCCGTGGGGCTCATTGCCGTCGGGGCCGGAGGAGGCGGCGGCGGGGGCAGCGGCGGTGGCGGCACAGGGGGCAGCGGGATGGGGGAGCTGAGAGGGGCGTCCGGCTCCGGCTCGGTGGTGCTCCCCGCGGGGATGATTAACCCTTCGGTGCCGATCCGCAACATCCGGATGAAATTCGCAGTGTTGATTGGACTCATACAGGTCGGAGAGGTCAGCAACAGGGACATCGTGGAGACGGTGCTCAACCTGGTAAGGCGAAAAGCGTGCTCTACCATCTGCCTCCCCAGCCCCCACATCCTCCGTCCCCAGCGCCTCCTGCTCCCACCCCTCCACCCCCGGGGTCACACACGCCGCGCGTCCCTGGGAGCATAGATCCTTCAGCCGGTATTGCCCAGCGGGTGACCTGCCTTCGCGCCGCCCGTGCCACGCCACCTCCCTCCTCTCCTCCTCCTGCCAGCTGAGCGCAGTGCCCAACTTAACATCGCTTCTTATCACTTCTCACGACTACCAGTAAATCGGTCCTCGCCGTGAAGGTTTTGGCTCGACTTTAGAGTTTAGTTAGGGGTTGAGGAGGCCCCCTGTTCTCTGGGGTTCTTTCTCCCACACTCTTAATTGTCCGTGGTATCGCTCTCGGAGGATGACAGCCTTGCCCCTGGAGCCTAAATTCCCCCGTGCTACTGAAATGTGAGAAGCGCATGAGCTTCCAACTTGAGCATCTGGGGTGTGATGTTTTCCAGGGAGGAGGAAAATGATGCAGTTTTGCATCTGTCTTTAAATATTCCAAGGCTGTGATGGAGAGGGTTGTGGCCATATCCCCGCTCCAGTCTCTTAGGCAGCCTTCCATTCTTTGTAAGATTGCCCTGAATATGCTGCTCTGTTAGTCATTTTTTTTGTGCACACAAGGTGTTCAAATGTGAGGGCACCAGATCATACAGGTTGGTTTCTATGGTTGCCTTCAGGAGCGTGGCATGTACATAAAGACAAAAAGAAAGGTTTCAAACGCAGCCTTAGGTTTTGGTTCCTTTCATGATAAGAAAGAGTTACTGCAGAACTGTGTATGACTTAATGTTTTGCGCTGTCTACAGAGAGGCTAAGAGGCATTCAAGATGTCAGGGGAAGAAATGGAAAGAATATGGAGAAGAGAATCATAAATTGAGGATAATTAAGAGTAGTTCATTTTTAGTGCTTTGTAAATGGAGTTTTCGATGCAGCAAAGCTTTTTAAATAGTTTCCTCTGCAGTATCTAGAAGTCTTTGACATACTGTAAGGTTGGGTTTTGGAAGGCAAGGCATAAATCAAGAGCAATCAGTTGACTATTGTATTTGGTGTGGAATATAAAAATAAGCTTGCCAAGGGGGTTTTATAGCCCCCACGCAGGCTGATTTTTCAGCAAAGCAATTATTTTTATTTGATCTATCGGAAAACTGAAAGAAAGCTGCAGCTACATCAGCGATGTCCTGAGACGTGGATTGGATTAGATAATGTCTATGGTTTATGAACCTCTTAAATTCACAGAAAAGTTGAAGCTGTTTTTTGTTTGTTTGTTTGTTTGGATTTTTTTTTTTTTTTTGCTGGTGTGTCAAGTCAAAGATAGGAGATTATCTGTCTTTGTTATATTTATTGTTGTTTGACTACAAAACACCTCTTTTTACTTTTGTGTACCCTTGAAATAAATTACCTCAAAAAGTCAATATAAGTTTGGTGGAAATGTCATCACACTGATATAACCAAATTCTTTTAAAAACACACTACTACAAATACAGCTTTCTTGGGAGTTTTAATTTTGACTAGCTGCAAATAGGAGGTCAGTACTTGCCTTTTTTTTTCTTTTTAAAAGAAAAGAGATTAAATCTCAAAATGTAAGTTAGCAGGTACTTTATTTCTGTATAAAGGAACACATTTTAAGTTTTTCCAGTTTTTGTCTAACCAATGCCATTTTTACTTTAGCTGATATTAGCTATTTTAGTAATATTTGTATGCTTACTGAATACATTTTAACCTGATAAGAGGCAGTAGAGCTTTCACAACCTGGAAACTGATTTGAATGTATAACCAGTTTGGACTCTGCAGCAGTAGCAATGTATGCTGAATCAGTTCTTAACAGATGGGGTTCTTTAGA
>NW_012145523.1:2603514-2603867 GCF_000956105.1 Propithecus coquereli
TTTTTACTATTTACTTAACATTTTCATGCATCAGTTCCACAGGTTTTCCATTTCTTATGTGTACCTTTCTTTATGCTCTGTTAGCGTGTGTCTTTTGCATCACATGTCACTCTCTAGTATTGCAGTTATTTATGTGTGTTTCCCCTCCTAGGCTGTGAACTCCATGAGGGCAGGAGCTGATCTTATGTATATTTATTTTCTGTATTTCTAGCTCTTGGGTAAGTTAAATGCATTTTGAGTATGCAGCACACCATTATTAGGCAGTAATAATCTGGACCAGTTTCTGAAGTTATGTTCAGCAGTAGGGTCCAGGCCCAGAATCCTGAAATAAATTAGACCCTTGTAAATTTAAT
>NW_012145523.1:2604475-2606483 GCF_000956105.1 Propithecus coquereli
TTTAAAATTTTTTGTTATTGTTATTTGTTTCATATGAATGTAAATCTGGTTTCTGTCACTTACAAACAGAAAGGATCCCCACTAACATAGACAGTACTATTTGGAAATGAGACATTATAAGAGACAGACCTTAAATGTTGAAATGGAGTGCAAAGCAATGAGGATTTTGCTGTCCCCTAGCAATTCCTTTTAAGGAATTACATACAGAGCAGCTGTTTAAATTGTCACCTGTGTTATCTTTGCCCACGGAATTATTGAGGCTGGTATTTTAGGGATGTTGGAATGTTTTGGCCACTTCTTGGGGTCTTTGATAACATCTTATAAGAGAGCAATTAACTTTGGTCTAAGCTGGCTTGCTTGAAAGCAGAAAGGAAAGAAAATGTAGTCTTTCCAAGTAAGAGAGGCCCTTTCTGCCTGTAGCTTCCATCCAAGGTGGCCGAGAGAATCGTATCAGAACTGTGTAGTGTGTAAAGCCCCAACTTTTTATCCCATGCTAAAGTTGATAAGAGGAAAGGCGTGAGTTTAAATTAGACTGAGGTAAAGTTCTGTTTTACAAGCTTCTCCCAAGCACCTTTTGTAGTTTATACTCCGTCCTTCCGACCAAAGTAACAATCCAGTTGTAAAGAGCTTTAAAGTAGAAAGCAACCAAGAAACAAGTGATAGAATAGCTGTGCCTCCTCACCTAGTTTATTGTTTCTCATTGCTTCAAGGAAGATCATTAAGCTGAGGGTTAGGGGGATAAGAGTACTGGGAAGGCCTGTTGCCATGAGACTGAAACTTAAAAACTGAAACCTAGATTGGTATACTGTATCCTGACAAGATCTCTTGTTTTGGTTGCTAATTCAACCTGTTGACCGAGGTAAATTGACCCAAAACTAAGGCTTTAGGGAAGCTGTACTTCCAGGGAAACCTCAAGCCTGGTAAACAAAGGCCTGTGTTCTTTTACTTCTAAGGCAATTCTAAGCTTAAGCAGTACAGCTGCTAGAAGGAAAATCTTGTACAGCATGGAGGATAATGGACAAGTGAGGTCTTTTGAGATAGTAGTAGTGAATGCATCCATACTGGCTAACCAAGGAACTCCCATTTGTAAGGAGAGGAAATTCTTTCTACTCTGACCAATGATATATGGTTTATATCATACTTTGAATTAGTGACAATGGTTTCTTTTACCTTCTCCACTCTTCTAAATGGAATTATAATTATTTATGTTCTTTTTTTACCATTGTATATTATTATTATGAGTATAGTTAAACTTACTGTGTTAGGAGATACTACCAAGAAGGATATCCTTAACACAAAAATTTCAGACTCGTAGCTGGGTGCAGTAACTTGAGATTGTCTTTATTTTTGTTTTTGTTTCTTTTTTTACCTCATGGTGAGGCAGTGAGTATGTTTTGTATTGTGGCTAACACAGTAACGTTGTTTAACATGGGTATTTAAATAGTTGTATGTATGGGAAAAAAAAGTGAGTTTATGAGGTGAATGAGCAGCCAAGGGCTAGAATGTTATAGATTCCTGTTGGTTTTTGGTCATCTAACATCCATTCTTTCTGCTGTTAACAGCTGTAGATTTTTTGATACTCTTTTGGGGAGTTATCCCTTCTGTATTCTTGAGTATTATGGTTTGGGGCTTCCCTGGACTCCTAGCTTTCCTGGACCAAACAGACACAGAAGCTGATATCTGGCCCAACAATAACAGACATTGGTTATAAAATCTATCTGCACTTATGAGACAGCTTGATAACTTCTTTCATTCTGCTAGAGGAAAAAACGGTGCTTTCACTGGAGTTGCTAAAAAAGTTAGAATGTAGTAATAAGCTGAGCTGACTGGCAGTCTGCCACCATGAAGGCAGAGTCTGCTTGAGAGTGGAATTCTCACAGAGGCACCTAGAACCAAGAGATAAATTGTCGATGACATTTTTGGAACCCCTCAAGTTAGTTGTACCTCCAGACATTTTCAATACATTAAGCTAATACATTTGCTGTTTTGCTTAAGCCAGTTTGAATAG
>NW_012145523.1:2615513-2615861 GCF_000956105.1 Propithecus coquereli
TACCATAGTAATATTTCTTTTAAAATTTTTTCTCTTGCATTTGTTTTGTTTCCATTGTACAGCTGTTCTTGATTCTTTTATCTTGAAACTTCTCTATAAAGCTCTAAAACCAACCCTAACTCTGTATTTTCCAAGTATTTTCTCCTCCTTCATCTCTCTGTATTACAAAGCCTAAACTAATTAAACTTGACAAGATAGTCTCAAAGGTGGGGGAAGGTGAAGAGACTCAGTGGGCCAAGCCAGAATTCTGGCATGGGGAAAGAAAGACCAGGAACACTTGCACATTAATAATTTTTGTTTTGTCACCTGAAAAACTTTATGGATGACAGGAGCTAATTTGTTATATAA
>NW_012145523.1:2615911-2616447 GCF_000956105.1 Propithecus coquereli
TTGTCATGGTTATTAAGAGTTGAGATTTAATGATTCATTTTTACCAAAGTGTGACTTTTCACATTGTAAGTTATTTGGGCATATCTGTTTCTATGAATAATATATGCTAAGGCATGAATTTGGTGTTTTTTCTAGGTGTTAATGTGTTCATATCCTTGTTTCATTTATGTTAGTGTCAAAGTCATCCACCCAGCAGACAGCAGGCCCTTATTGGGTGGGACCGTAGGTACAGTCTTTTAACCATTGACTAAACTAGGTTTAGATTCAAATGGCTGTATAACCCATTTCCTTGGCCTCATTAGTACTACACAGGGACTGAGTAAACTGATTGGTTATAGTTCAACATGATTACTTGAATGATTATGAAATTATTTGGAACCATTAACATTTTCTTATCCAGGCTTTGGGATTAAAAGTGTTCATTTTTAGAATGACTGATTTACTTAATTTAAGTGTCTATGAAGAAGCATCTTTTTGAGTGAAAGTATTTATATATGTGTATAGGGAGTATGTTGAACAAATAGATTTTAGTCAGG
>NW_012145523.1:2618622-2619758 GCF_000956105.1 Propithecus coquereli
GTGTTTATAAAGTGTACAGTAAATGTTCTAACCCTTCACATTCATGTACCACTCACTTACTGACTGATCCAGAGAAACTTCTAGTCTTGTAAGATTCATTTATGCTAAGTACCCTATACAGGTGTACCATTTTAAATCTTTTATTCTCTATTTTTACCATACTTTTCTATGCTTAGATATGTTTAGATACACAAATACTTAACCATTGTGTTACAGTTGCCTATAGTATTCAGTACGGTAAGTAACATGCTGTATGATATGGGTTTATAGCTTAGGAGACATAGGCTATACCATATAGCCTAGGCGTGTCTAAGTACCTAGGCTAGTAGGTAGGTACTAGACATCTAGGTTTGTCTAAGTACACTCTGTGATGTTTGTACAACAACAAAATCACCTACTGACACATTTCTCAGTACGCATTCGTGTTGTTAAGCGACGGATGACTATATTTTATTCTAGAAATAATGTGTAACCTGATTAGTGATGTGCATTCTGGAAGATAAACTAATATATTTTAGTTACTGCATGACAAACTGTCATTCAGAATGACAGCTGAACCCAATTACATTGAAAAATTATGCTGCCAAACTCTGAAATAAATTGAAGATGACATACTTAGAAAATATAGGATATAGACATTTACAAAAGAGTTTGAATTCTAGTGAAAGAATGGTTAGGGTTTTGGATCAATATGATAATGCATTTTATTTTTTAGAACTTTAATTTATTATCTTTGGGAAAAGATTAAAGGTATATTAATGGGGAGGTGGTTTATGGGAATAAAATTTGATAATTAGATGCATTATACTTGTGGCATAAGTTGTTAGTTATTTAAGAGGGACTTTGTTAATGTAGTTTATTCCTGAAGAAAAGCTAGAAGTCTTATAAAAGTTTTATTTTATATTATTCTCAGTACATGGTCAATTAATACACTAATACATTACTGAATTATATCGCTAATAAATTACTGAATTACATCATTTTCCAGTTTTGATTCAGTTATTAAGGGTGGATTACTATATTTATTTTGCTGATTATGTAGTTTTTTTTATTCCTGCCTACTTCTCTGTGTTTCCTCCCCTCTCCCCATTTAAGTACCAGTCTGTTGGACCTGAATATGTATATTCATTTTCAGT
>NW_012145523.1:2621413-2622935 GCF_000956105.1 Propithecus coquereli
CAGAGCTAGGACTCCGAATTGAATACTAGAATTCTGGAATGCTAGTGCTTGATAAGATTTTAAAGATCAGCTACTTTTTCAAGAATGTAATTGCTTATAGGAGGAAATCCCATCAAACTACCAGCAGACTTCTCAGCAGAAACTTTACAAGCCAGAAGAGACAAGGGGTTTATTTTCAAACTTCTTAAAGAAAAAAAATAACTGTCAGCAATGAATTTTGTATCCTGCTAAACTAAGCTTCATAAATGAAGGAGAAACTAAGTCTTTCCTAGATGAGCAAATTCTAAGGGAATTAATCATCCCTGGACTGGCCCTATAAGAAATGCTCAAGGGAGTTCTAAACATGAAAGCAAAAGGTCAATATTTGCCATCATAAAGACACACAAAAGTATAAGACTTGCAGGACTTATTTAAAAACTACAGAATTGAGCCTACAAAGCAACTAGGTAACAATTAACATCATGACATGAACAGAACATGACAGGAACAGAGCCTCGCATGTCAATATTGACTATAAAAGGACTAAATGCTGCTCTTAAAAGTTATAGATTGGTGAAATGGATTAAAAAAAAAAATCCAAACATAGGCTATTTATAAGAAACTCACCTAAATACTAAAGACACTTACACACTCAAGGTAAATGGGTAGAGAAAGATATTCTGTGCAAACAGAAACCAACAGTGAGCAGGAGTAGGTATATGTATATCAGATAAAACAGACTTTAAATCAACAACAGTAAAGAAAGACAAAGAACATCGTATATAATGATAAAGGTATGAATTCAACGAGAAGATATTCAGAAATATATATACACCCAACACTGGAGCACCCAGATTCATAAAATACTACTAGACCTAAGAAGAGAGATAGACAAAAACACAATAATGGTGGGGGACTTTCAGCACTCCACTCACAGAAGTAGACAGATCATCTAGACAGAAAATCAACAAAGAAACACTGGATGTAAATTGGATTCTAGAACAAAGGGGCATTATAGATATTTGCAGAACATTCTACTCAACAACCACAGAATATATGTCTCATCAGCACATGGAATATTTTCTAAGATAGAACATATATTAGGCCACAAAACAAGTCTCAGTAAGTTTAGAAAAATCAAAATCATATCAAGTATTTTCTCACACCACAGTAAAATAGGACTATAAATCATTTCCAATAAGAACTCTCAAAATACAAATACGTGGAAATTAAACAACTTGCTCATGAATGATCTTTGGGTCAATGACAAAATCAAGATGGAAATTAAAAAAAATTTTTTGAAAGAGAAAATAGAAACACAACATACCAAAACCTCTAGGATACCGGAAAAACAATGCTAAGAGGGAAGTTTATAGGGTTAAATGCCTCCATCAAGAAGAAAGATGACAAATTAACTTAATTTGGCATCTCAAGGAACTAGAAAAACAAGAACAAACCAAATCCAGACTTGCAGAAGAAAAGAAGTAAAGACCAGAGCAGAACAAAATGAAATTGAGACCATAAAAATAATATGAAGTATCAA
>NW_012145523.1:2622985-2623456 GCF_000956105.1 Propithecus coquereli
ACACACACACACATAATCTGTATTGTTAAAGTCATTCACACTTTGGGTTTTATTGCTATATGTCAGTAAAACTCATCCTAACTAATGCAGTGACTTAATAGCAACAATTTAAAAACCACATATCATTGGGGAAAAGCTTGTTCTCCTTACACTGGGAAAAACTGTCTGAATTATTCATGTAAATCAATAATTCATGTAAATCAATAAAACAAATTAAAATGCATTTTATTGTCAGCAAATAGTTTGGAAGGAAAATTGTAAACATAGCTACAGAGTTGAAGAAACAGTTATTAGAATAAAATATAGGAGTTCATTTTATAATTTGATGACAGTACTGTTATTTCCAACGTGTTTTTGTATGTATTATTTCCTAGACTGTATTTCTTAATGACATAAACGACTGTTTTTTGTTAGTTACTATGAAAAATATATATAAATGAAAGTATACTTTTCCTAGAAAATCCATGTGTT
>NW_012145523.1:2634546-2635779 GCF_000956105.1 Propithecus coquereli
AACAGAAACTTTTCAAAAAAAGATAGACTAATGGCTAACAAACATATGAAAAAATGCTCAGCATCTCTAATCGTCAGGGAAATGCAAATCAAAACACAGTGAGATATCACTTAACTCCAGCGAGAATGGCCTTTATCAAAAAGTCCCAAAACAATAAATGTTGGCATGGTTGCACAGAGATAGGAATACTCATACACTGCTGGTTGGACTGCAGACTAGTATAACTTCTGTGGAAAGCAATATGGAGATACTTCAAAGAGCTACAAGTAGAAATACCATTTGATTCAGCAATCCCATTACTAGGCATCTACCCAAAGGAAGAAAAAAAGATATTCTGTAAAAAAGACATCTGCACTAGAATGTTTACATCAGCACAATTTACAATTACAAAGATGTGAAAACAACCCAGGTGCCCATCAATACATGAGTGAATTAAGAAAATGTGGTATATATATACCATGGAGTTTTATTCAGCGACAAAAAACAATGATGATCTAGTAAAGCTGAAAATTCTTAATGTGACTTTTAAGTCACTGCATGATCTGATACTTGCGTAGCTTACCAGTCTCATCTCCTGCTACTGTTCAGTTCATTACTCATTCCTCTTCTCCCTTACTACCTGTACTCCAGCCACTTTTTATGGGTTATTCCCATTCTAGGGCTTTGGTAAGCCTATCACATCTGTTGGAAGTTCTCTTCCTCATTTCCTTTTTATCTTCCCCTGTTTTTTTACTCTACATCCCATTGATCTCAGCTAAAAATTTAAGTTTTCAGTTATTTCATGGTCTCTTCAAATAAGGCTATATGTACCAATAGCATCCTCATATTGTCTTTTGTAGAACTTTTCACAGTTGCAATCAAAGAGTTATTTATTTATGAATATCTGTCTCACCCTGCTAGAATTTAAGCTCTATGTTCACTGTTGTACTTCCGGCACCTAATATAGACCCTTCCTTATAGTAGGTGCTTAATAAATATTGGAGTGAGTGATTGAATGAATCAATCTAGAAATGAATTGATTACTTGGAATTGTATTTAGCTGATTTTCAGTGATGTGTAAAGCTGCCAAAGATTAGTCTGGAGATTTTATCCCTACCAGTTCCTATCTGACTCAAAGTGAGGAAGTGAATCTCCAAAACTACATAACCAAGATAGATGACATCTTCTTTTCATTGTTTGGGTATGATCCCTGGTTACAACATAATAGTGCCTACCAAGCTATAATTCCAATCA
>NW_012145523.1:2635829-2639305 GCF_000956105.1 Propithecus coquereli
TGTCAGATGTACAAAGAATGGGTTCCGATACTACTGAAACCATTCCAAATAATTGAGGAGACGTGAATCCTCCCTAACTCCTGCTATGAAGCTTATCATCCTGATACCAAAGCTAGACAGGGATGCAATTAAGAAAGAAAACTACAGACAAATGTCCCTGATGAACATACATACAAAAATCCCCCCAAAAATACTAGCAAACTGAATCCAACAGCACATCAAAAAGATACTATGATCAAATGGATTTTATTGCAGGGATGCAAGGATAGTTCAACATATGCAAATCAATAAATGCGATTTACCACATAAAAAATTATAATAAAAATCACACGATCATCTCACTAGATGCAGAAAAAGCATTCAGTAAAATCCAGCATCACTTCATGATAAAAACCCTCAACAAACTAGCCACAGAAGGGACATAACTCAAAATAATAAAAGCCATGTATGGTAAACCCATGGCCAACATCAAGCTGAAAGGGAAAAGTTGAAAGCATTCCCCCTAAGAACTGGAACAAGACAAAGATGCCCACTTTCACCACTCCTATTGACTATAATACTAGAAGTCGTAGCCAGAGCAATCAGGGAAGAGAAAGAAATAAAGAGCATCCAAATTGGAAAAGAGGATGTCAGATTATTTGTTTGCTGATGCTATTATCTTATACCTAGAAAACCCTAAAGACTCCACCAAAACAGTCCTAGATTGGATAAATGAATTTAGTAAAGTTTCAGGATACAAAATCAGTGGACAAAAAAATCATTTGTATATACCTCTAATGTCCAAGCTGAGAACCAAATCAAGAACTCGATCCCATTTACAATAACTACAAAAAAACCCACCCAGGAATACATTTAACCAAGTAGGTGAAAGATCTCTACAAGGAAAACTACAAAATACTGATGAATGAAATGGTAGAGACAAACAAATGGACAGACTTACCAAGCTCATGGGTTAGAAGAATCAATGTCATTGAAATGACCATATTTCCCCATGCAGTCTACAGATTCAGTGCAATTCCTATCAAAATACCAACATCATTTTCCTCAGAATTAGATAAAAACACCCCTAAAATTCATATGGAACCAAAAAAGAGCCTGAATAGACGAAGCAGTTCTAAGCAATAAAAATAAAACTAGAGGCATCACATTGCCTGTCTTCAAATTATACTACAAGGGTATAGTAATCAAAATAGCATGGTACTGGTATAATAATGGACACATAGTGGAACAGAATAGAGAACCCAGAAATAAAGCCATATACCTACAACCCACTGATCTTCGAAAGATTAGACAAGAACATACACTTGGAAAAGGACACCTGTTCAATAAATGGTGTTGGGAAAGTGGGATTGCCACAGTAGAAGAATGAAACTGGATGCCTTTTTTCACCATATACAAAAATTAACTCAAATTGGATTAAAGACTTGAATGTAAGACCTGAAACTATAAAAATTATAGAAGAAAATGTGGGAAAAAGTCTTCTGGACATTGGCCTAGGCAAAGAATTTATATCTAATACCTCAAAAGCAAATGCAACAAAAACAAAAATAAACAAACTTGACTTAATTAAACTAAAAAGCTGCACAGCGAAAGAAATAAGAGAGTGAACAGACAACCTACAGAATGGAAGAAAATATTTGCAAAGTATATATCCAACAGGGGACTCATATCCAGAATTTATAAGATACTCAAAACAACTAAAGAACAACAACAAAAATTAACCCTATTAAGAAGTGGACAAGATATTTACCAACATGGTGGATGAGAAAAACCACCAGCCAACGTGTCTTTACAAGAAAGACAGATTTTAGATGAAAGTAAAAAAAGCAAACAGGCAGACAAACATAGATTGGATGAGGGTTGGAAGGAAGGGTGCCTGAAACTATAGGAGACTCCATGGGAAGAAGTTGTGGAGCAGAACTTGAAGGAGAAAGGCATTAGCAGGGTCTAAACCCCGAGAGTCTTAGAGACCAGCGACAAGGGTAGGTGGAGTGGTTAAATTTCCCCTCCCTTGCATCTCGGACTGCTGGTGGGCTCTTGAGCTGCTGGAGAGACCTGCCAACACCAGCCCAGAGATGATTGCTGCCAGTGAGCAGTCAGCCTGTTGCAGACAGGGCACCAGGCTCCCAGCTCCCTCGGGGCACCTCCTGCCCCATAGACCCGAGCTGATTGGCAGGCGCCATATTGCTTCATTCTCCCATTCCACTCCCCTGCTTTTGGCTGCTGAGAGAGACAATTTAGCCACCACCCAGAGGCATCCACAGGGAATGGGACCTTTCCTTTTGGGGCCCTGCAGTGGATTGAGGGGTACTCGGACTGTGAGCTCCCCACCTGTTGGCCTTTCCAGGTGCTGCTTGCCTGGTGACTCCAGTAGAGCAAGGCAACTCCTGAGGCAGAGAGACATTGATCCAGCTTGGGCACCCTGTGGGTGACTAGAGACCAGCACTCTACTCCCTGGCAGGGTCAGGGATTGATCTCTGGGGCCCGCGGGACAGGCCTGCAGGCCAGATCACGTACACCCAACTCTGAATTGTGTTGCCCAGTGGCACAGAAGGGATATCTGTGAGCTAGTCTACTGAGGTGTATGTGCTTTCAGGGGCAGATCAGAGTGGGTCTTAGCTGCATCGTGCTCAAGGGTCAACCCTCCTCCCACAGGAGGGTCACACTCCAAGCTCAGGCTATGGTCCTGGGCAGGGAACCTCCCTGCTCCCATTACAGTCAGGGAAGATCCACTGGCTTGAGGGCCAGCTTGCTGTCAGAGGCCCCAGAGAAACTAGGAATAGCGGAGGGTGGAAAGGAGCGAGGCCTGCACTACACTGCAGGTCTCAGACAGCCCCACCTCCACATGGCAGACTTTTTGGCTGAGTAGGGTCATTCCAGCCCCTCCCTGGCAGCTTTGCTCAGAAGCAGAGACAGACCTTTGACCCCTGCTAACAGCATTTGTGGAGCTTGAGGGCAGGCTCACCCAACCCAGCCCCACCCAGCCTCACTCCCCCACCTGTCCCTGCTTAGATGGAGAAGAAGGACACACCTGTAAGTCCCAGGGTCCCACCCACCACCTGAGGCACTAGAGTGTCTCTCCAGAGGAAAAAGAGCTGGTTACAGGACCCAAAAACAACACTGCAGCTTGCTCCTCCCAGCAAGCACCACCTACTGACAGGGAGGTCAATTTGCACACTCTTTTACTGCATTTTCTGACTCATAACACGGGGTGTGGTCGAATCTCACCCACAAACACCACCTACTGGCTCAAGAGACTAAACTCAGTGTGTCATTATCTAAATGAAAATCTAAAGGTAAGAAGCGATAGCTGCTCCAGATAGGGAGGAATCAGCAAAAGAACTCTGGAAATATTAAGAATCAAGCTGAAAGCACAACCCCAAGGGGAACACCAGCTCTCTAGCAATGGATATCAACCAAATTCAGAACACTAAAATGACAGAAGAAGAATTTCACACATGGATTGTAAGAAAACT
>NW_012145523.1:2641331-2646667 GCF_000956105.1 Propithecus coquereli
AATGAAATTTGATGGCTTATATGAAATAATTTATATGGATTGCCTATTCTAAATTTCAACTGAGTGAAAGGAGTTTATACTCATCAGCTATTTTTCACTACAATAAAGGAATGAGGAAAGAAAATTTCAGTCAAAGAGATTTATTTCAGATGAAAGGAAAACATCTTGACAGTTAAGAATGAAACAAAAATAGGAATAGTCCAAGAATTGAGGATATTGATGATCCATCCTTGCATGCATTTTAAGAAAACAGGAAAAGATTAGCTGTGAAAATTCTTTTTTAAATGAAGATAACTGGCCTGGGTGAGACATCTCAGTTATTTCCACTTGTGATTATGTGATTGCCTAGCTTTATTTATACATGTTTACTACTTTCATCGTATCATATATTATTATTTCGCTCACTCATTTATTTCTTTGTTTTTGTCTTTTAAGTTTTCAAAGAGCATATGTGTGCCTGCATGTCCATGAATGTCACACTCTGTTTCTTCCTTTTTTTTTTTATAGCACTTGTGTCTTTGTTCATTTAAGCTGTTATAAGAAAATACTATGAACTGGATGGCTTATTATCAACAAAAATTTATTTCTCACAGTTCTGGAGGATGGGAAGTCAAGGTGCTGGCAGATTTGGTATCCTCATTGATGATGCCTTTTTTCTGTGTCCTCACGTGGTGGAAGGGCTAACGGGGTCTCTCTGGGGCTCCTTTTATGGGGGCACTGATCCCATTCATGAGGGTTCCACCCTCATACCTAATCACCCCCCAAAGGCTCTACCTCCTAATACCATCACCTTGGGCGTTAGGATTTCGACATATGAATTTGGGGGGGACACAAACATTCAGACTATAGCAACCCGGTATAAGGGGTTTACTTTCTAAAAGTGAGATTTAATTTTTTAAAGTGAAATTTGATCCTATTTAGAATTTGAGATAAAACTTATCTCTTTTGACCTGAAATCTTTAAAACTTTCTCTTGACTTATATTCTTCATAGTCAGAGCAGCAGAAAGGAACCCGTATCTTTGAGACTTCTGTCCCAAAGAAGGTACGTCTGCCACAAGATAGTGGTAGTAATTACAATGGATTGGGGTCAGAGACTGATGAAGGCTCAAGATTTTTTCAAACTTTTTTTTCTAATTTAAAAGGTGTTTCCTTAGAGAAAAATTTAGGGTATTAGTAAGTCATCCATAATGCTGTCATTCAGAGTCATTATTTAAAACTTGGTATATTTCTTTTCATTTTGTTTTCTCCTTGGATATGCATTAGGAAGAATAAAGGCAACCTCATGTATATTTGTACATATTTGGGATGTTAAAACAATGGTGTTATGGGTTGAATTGACTCTTCCCTCCTGCCCCCACCAAAGAGATACGTTGGAGCCGCCAGTACCTCAGAATGTAGCCTTATTTGGAAATAGGGTCCTCACAGGGATAGTCAAGTTAAAATGAGGTCATTAGAGTGGAAACTAGTTCATTATGACTAGTGTCTATGAAAAGGGGAAGGCAGACATATAGAGGGAAGATGCTGTGGAAACATGAGGAGAAGATGGCTGTCTACAGACCAAGGAGAGAGGCTGGAACAGATTCCTCACAGCCCTCAGAAGGAACCAACCCTGTTGATATGTTGATCTCAGACTTCTAGCTTCCAGAACTGTGAGCCAATAAATTTCTGTTGTTTAAGCCACCCAGTTTGTGATACTTTATTGCAGCCCTAGCAAACTAATAGATATGGTATCAAATTGCTTTATAGCAATTTTATAATTATTTTATGTCTTAGTTTTCAAAGTTTTCTTATTTGTTTCATGCATATGTAGGGTATATGCAACTAGATGGTAAATTTTTTGAGATATGATTTATATTTTGATATCTTTCCCTTCCCTATAGTAAATTGCATAAGATATAAAAAGTGTTTTCAGGATGCAAATAGAAATGCTTTTGATGAAACAAATTCATGTTATGTGGACACAACACTATGTGAAATATAGAATTGGGGAGAAAGTATTCAATTTTAAGCATTTTTTGTCTGAATGGTTATTTAACATTCTTGGAATCTAGTTAATACTCAAGTATGTATAATATTTGTATATTTTGGTTATGACATTAGAATTTTTATTTTAAAATTAATATATCCATATTACAGGAGATTTAGAATAAAAAGAAAACAAGATGACTCACTATTGCACCACTAAAACACTGTAATTGTTAATTGCTTTTGTTTTTATTTCAAGCTTTCACCTAATATGGAGAACTTGTTTGTTTGTATAATTAGAATCGTGTGTGTGTGTGTGTGTGTGTGTGTTTGTGTACATACATTTAAATCTTTTTTTTAGCTAACATATTACAAAAGTTTATTTGTTATTATAAAGCTTTTGCCAAATAATTTAGAATGGATATGTTATATCCTATTTAACTTCATATGTGATGCAGTTATATTCATTTTCAATCTTTAGATATTTATGTTGACTATTAAAAACATGTTGCAAAGAATATTTTTGTGCATAAGCATTTCCTTAATTAGGATAACTTTTTGAAGCTCAATTTCAAAACATGAGACTTCTGGGTTAATATAGTAGAATATTTTTATGTCTCTCGATATTCAAATTTAACAAAAGAATTATATAATTTCTAAAGGAATTATTTCTTATATATCCATATTTGGACCAAAAATTGCAGTAATTATTGATATTTACTTTAATATGTGTAATTACTTTTAGTGGTTATTCTTCAGATACAACTTAACCATATTTTTTTCTATCTCATGAATTTGGAGAAAATCCTACCTTTACCATTACATGTGAGAAATAAGGCTCATTGCCATTACTCCTGTAAGTCTTGACTACCAGATACTTCACTGAGGAGTTGGTGTAGGAAGGGACCTCATACAACAGAGAATTCAGCTGAAATATGTAAGTTGGTAATTTTTAGTCTCGGCAGATGGCTGGAAGTTCAAATCATCATTTCTTTGGGATTCTGATGCATATGTGTTGGTTTTAGGCTGGTTTTGCTCCATGAAGTGTCTGACATGGTACGTATTATGGGCAAATAATAATGTTTATATTTGTGTAGTTGATAATGATTTCAAAGAAGAATTAATACATGTCGAAACACAAGTTCAATCAGTTGCAGGAGATGAATGCACAGATCCGAAGTTAGAGGACGGTTGAGAGCTTGTGAGGTGGTTGGAACCCCAGCTCTAGGTTCTGAACTTCTGACAGGGAAACCAGAGTTAGCTTAGGAAATAAAGACAGAAGGCCATTTTCCAGAACTGGTAAACCAAGTAAGCATTAGGGGTGTTAAAAAGGAAAAACTTTAAACGTGCTTAAATTTATCAGTTTACCTGAGTAAAAAAATCTACGATTTGTGATCAGGCAGCTCTCAGACCAGAACAGGTTTTAAGAACTCCTGCCTGCTACATGGTCAAGCAGCACTTTTGTACAGAAATCCAAACCGGGGCAAAAGAACAACTTAACTGGTTACATTTAGGTGTTTTGTCTCAGGTGAATCAGCTGATTGCTACAATTGACTAAAACTCAGCTGTTGTTTAACTAAGGGGAAACTCAGCTATTTGTTACCTGAGTATATTCTCAAGTTAATTAGTTTCATTTAATATGAGTGACTCCATGTTGGTTTGGTCTTTTGGGCTCAGTATAGGAGTCTAGTCCAAATCAATGGCCTGTATAAGTTTTATTTAAGAGGAGTTAAAAGTTTAGCCACAGAACATGTAAATTAAAGCATAATGCCAAAAGACGAATTCTCAGTCTTACCTGCTAATGGGTTCTAGGCCTTTAAATACTCTGCAGGGCTTGACCAGAGTTAGCTCAGAGCCTGAGCCTTTCTTACTGTAGCTGTTGTAGTTTGGAAAAGTCAAGGATTCAACTTTAGGTAAGTTAAGAGACTTGCCCAAGATCACATTACTATTTTGAAATGGTGTCAGAATTGGGATCTAGGCCTATGTCCATTTCTAATCTAGTGCTTTCAGCTGTATAATACTATCTTGAAATTGAAATTAAGTACAACCTGATAGTTACTTCACAAAATGTGATTTTTTTTTTCTGTAAAGCCTAAAAAATTGCTTGCTAATTGGAAAAACATTCCTGAATAACTAGATAAATCTTGACATTATATAAATATAAAATTGCATAAAATTTAAAAAACCCCTGTTAATATGGTTCTTCATTATTTATTTTATATTCATATTAATCCCATGGTAGGTAATTAATTTGCTCCCTTATATTGAATTTTTACCAATATTAGGGTTCACTAAATGTTGATTGAATGTTAATTCCCAAAATGGTAGTCAGAAGAGTTGGGCCTTTCAAAGATACTGTGTGTGTGTGTATAATCTTCACCATGATAGGATTTATACTATAGTGAAAATTAAGTGGGTTTTTAGAAGTGATTTGTAATAGATTTACTTTCGCAGCTATCTTTTGAGTTGTCTTAGCAATAATTAGTGAAATACTAGAGTAAGAAACAACCATTATCCTTGTTTTATAAATCAGGAAACATCCTCGGAGATTATGTGAATGGAATAATAAGGGAACATCATGGGAAAATCATATTTCTGAATATGATTTGTGTATTTAACAGATTTTGTTTTAGGAGGAATCACTGTTAAATGTGTGTGTTTCTATCATAGTAGTATATACGCTTATTGCACATCATTCGAAAAATGTATGTGAAGAAGTGAAAAATTTCCAGTAACCTCATTATTTCTTTGTAATTATTACAAACATTTTGATCTTTGTTAATGCCATTATTTATGTCCTGTATTCAAAGTGGTGTGGAGTCAGGCAAGATCACTGGACTACAAATCAGGAAATTTGAATAACCTGTCTGTTACCTTAGTTTTTGACCTTTGTTTAGGGGCTTTATGATTACCAACTTTTATTTTTTTAATTATGAGGGACTCCTTTTTTTACTTTGCTTTCTTTTTTAATTTCTGCTAAATTACTTTTATTAAATAAACATGACTTTGATTTCCAATGAGGTAACTGTATTAACAGCACAGCATTTATCTATATTTAGTGAAGAATAAAGGAAGATGATGTTTAAGTTAGCTCATATAGTTTTAATTCTCAAGAATATGGTATGTCATACTTTTGAAATATTAAAAGTAGTTTAAACAGTGCCAATTTGACAGTATAAAAACCTAGGCTCTCCATGAAGGGAATAATTGGAATAGATGGTTTATAACATCTTTTCAGTTTTAAAATACTGACACTTTTATTCCATTGCATGTTGGTATATGAACTTATTCTTCCTTATTATTATTCCCAAAATGGTAATTATTTTGGTTCCTGAGTAGCAGGCTAATATATCAAAAACCCGCTTATAAA
>NW_012145523.1:2647787-2649468 GCF_000956105.1 Propithecus coquereli
GAGTGCTTCTCTATGGATTGATTGAGTGCTTATTTATTTTTTGAGTGCTATGGTGGGTTAAAGCAATTAATATGCAGTTTTTACTGAAGTCATATTAACGTAGAGACAGATAATGAAACAACAATTACAGAGTGATAAATGCTTTCATAAAGAGATGTGCAAGGTATAAGTGCTAAGGGAAATGGCAGTAAATTGGGGATGTGAGTTAGAGAATGCTTTCCTGGAGGAAGTAACTCCTGAGCTGAGTCCTGAAAGATGAGGAGTAGTCTCCTAT
Organism: Propithecus coquereli; assembly: GCF_000956105.1. NCBI lineage: Eukaryota > Metazoa > Chordata > Mammalia > Primates > Indriidae > Propithecus > Propithecus coquereli. Next base: position 2,648,062 of record NW_012145523.1, read on the forward strand.
AAAGGGGATTACAAAGGATGCTTCAGCATGTGCAGAAGCTTAGGGATGTGAGAAAAACTTGCCTTTTCTTTCTCTGCCTTTTTTTCTCCATCTTCGGATCCTTTTTAATAAAAACATTTCTTCGTATTTTCACACATCCTCCCCAATATTCTCTTTACTCTCTTACCTGAAATCTAAGTGCTCTTCCTTCATACAAGTCCTCTGTACTTCATGATGAGCAAAGAGCTTGGCATTCTACAGATATTTTGCTTCCAGACCACTTTTTAAAAAATCACCTTCTTTCAACAGTCTTCTCAATTTGAGGTACTGTACCTGCTTCACCACACTTGTTCTTATGCTTATTGCCATTATCCATTAAAATCTAGGATATCCTTCAAGAACTTCTGATGTCTGGCTTACAGTTTTCCTTTGTAGCCTATCTCTCCTGTAAGCATCATGGATAATTTCATCTTAAAGGTAAATGCTCCCTCCATAGCAGGCCTCTCGCAGTTTTTTCCTGTTCAATATACAATGACTTGTATTTTCATGCCACTTTAGCAACTAGCATATGTAGCTAGACATTGAACCTTGGAATCACCAGACTGTTTTCAGAATCTGGGATGCTATTTAATTATCTATTCTGATAGCAACGTATTTTTCTATGGTTCACTTCCATTAACCTGACATTTGTCCTCATCGAAATATCTGGTTTCCTAAATCTCTTCAGTTTATTCTTCTTTCTACCAAGTTCAGACTAATTGAATATTTTTTAAGTTATGCACGTATATAAGATTCTTTTGCTTATTTGACCATGGCATTCTTTTTAAAAATAATCCTGTATAAACATACGTGTGTACATATGTCTGCCTGGCAATGCCAGGGAGAAACAATAACATAATCATCTTGACTGATTTATTAAAAACCCATGTTCTCTGATCTTATGTGGATTCTTAGTGTCTCTCAGTAAATTTTTAATTTTTTTTATTACATAAGTAGTACATGTTTGGTATAGAAAAATTAAAAAATACAAAGTAAATAGATTTCAAAATAATATGAGTTACAGTTCACTTAGAGTTGCTACTTCTAACATCTTGGTGCATATACCCCCAGATGTTTTCCAGTGCATATGAAAACTTGTGATCAGATGTGCTGTGATAAGATAAATTAAGATATTATGTATTTGGTATTTATCTTCTGTTCCTCATTCAGACACCATTCTCAGTAGTAAAATATATATGAACCCACCCTCTGACGTGTCATCTAGAATATTACCAGGATTGTTGAAGCTCCCTTTGTATTGCTTTCAAACCCTGTTTGCCTCTCTTCCCTAGAGTAACTAATTTCATGAATATTATGTTTATCATTTCCTTCCTTTTTACATGTTTTCAAAAACATGTGCATATCTTAGCATTTGTTGTTCAGTTATGA
>NW_012145523.1:2660629-2661425 GCF_000956105.1 Propithecus coquereli
ATATTTTAAATTAGAGAGAGAGGTGTGAATGGTTGTATTGCAGAAGTTAAAGAATGAAAAGCAAAGGCAATTCTTTCAAGCAACAGTAAGACCTGGGAATAATGCCACTGGAGCAACTTATAAAGTAGCTTATATACTTGGGAAAAAAGGGAAGCCATTCAGTGATGTATAAATTTTGAAAGAATGCATTGTCAAAGTTGTGGGATGCTTAGACCCTGAAATATTTCAAAGTACAAACAACTGCCTCTTTCAAGGAGAACTGTAACTGATCAGCAGCATGCATTAGCCTTCAACTTAAGAGAAAAACCTCATGCAATACTTCAAAAGGAGAACATACATTATTCAGTTAATTTGGATGAATCAACTGATACTACTCACTTGGAGCAGGTTTTATACTTCATTTGGGTAATAACAGGTTTTCTTTGCTACAAAGAGTCACTCATTTTGGGCACTCTTACCAACAGAACACGAGAATAGATATCTTCAGTAACCTTCAAGATAAATGTTGTGAAGTTGGACTGAATTTGGTAAATTTAGTGAGTATATGTATAGACGATGCACCTTCTATGACAGGAAAACATGAAGGGTTTATCACACAGATTAGAAAACAGTATTAACAGATCCAGATGCTCTCATTTCTTTTCATTGTATCTTGTATCAGCAAATCTCTGTGCTAAAGCTACTATTTTAAGTGACACTTTGCCACAAGTTGTAAGTGTTGTTAACTATATTTGTGCAAATGCCACATGGCATCATCAGTTTCTTAACATGCTAAAATTGAAAGATGAGGTATTCA
>NW_012145523.1:2661475-2663248 GCF_000956105.1 Propithecus coquereli
AAAAAACTAAAAATAGAACTATATGATCTAAAAATCCTACTACTGGGTATATATTTAAAGGAGAGGAAATCAACATATCAAAGAGATATTTGCACCACCACGTTTACTATAGCACTATTCACAATAGCCAAGATATGGAATCAACCTAAGTGTCAATCAACAGATGAATGGATAAAGAAAATGTGATTTATATACAAGGAATACTATTCGGTCATAAAGAAGAATGAAATCCTATCATTTGTGGCAACATGGATGGAACTGGAGGTCATTATGTTAAGTGAAATAAGCCTGGCTCAGATAGATAAATACATGTTCTCACTCATATGTGGAAGCTAAAAGTATTGATCTCATAAAAGCAAAGAGTAGAACGGTGGTTATTAGAGTCTGGGAAGGGTAGGGAGATGGGGGATGGGGAGAGGTTGGTTAAAGGCTACAAAATAGCAGCTAGATGGGGTAATAAGTTCTAGTAGTTCTATAGCGCTGTAGGATGACTATTGTTAACAAAAATTCATTGTATATTTTCAAATAGCTAGAAGAGAGGATTTTGAATATTCCCAACACAAAGAAATGATAAATGTTTGAAGTGATAGATATGTTAATTACTCTGATTTGATTACTACATATTGTGTGTATTGAAATATCACTCTGTATCTTATAAATATGTACAATTATGTGCCAATTAAAAATTAAAATAGGTGACAGTATATCCCACGTGCCGCTGAATATGAATGGGTTGGGTCAAACAATGGAGGGCACAAGAATTATGGGAGAATAGCTAATGATAAGCAATGGTTAAAGGAAAGATAGATGGTGGGTGTCCTAAGATCTGAGGAACCCAGAAATCACCAGCAAGTGTTCACCTGCAAAACAGGGGTACCCTCAGAATGGAGGGCTCCTGAGAACAGCAGTTGAATTGGGAAGGAGCTTTCACGTTACAGTTTATGGGTACGAGGAGACTGTGGAAAGGTCTGAGAGTACAGGAGTTCACTGAGCCTTTAGTGTTCTCTAAAATTCTCAACAAGATTAAGTTCTACAATGAGGAGAAATTTGTGGGAATAAACATAATTTGATCAGGACAGGAACTCTCAGGAAAGGAGGAAGAGCATGCAAATACTAGTAGGTGAATGACCAGAGAAGATGCATCTCTGGAAGTACTGGAGATAAAGCTACACTTGAGAGGCTCTTATTTTTTTGATATTTCTTGGTAACAGCACTGAAGCTAAGAACTCTATTCTGAACCTACTTCTCTTCTTCTAATAGTTGAAGAGAAACCATCTCATTTAAACATGTGCATTTAAAAAGATTGTATTACAACTCCACAAAATGATATTGTAAGATAAAAGAAGCTAATGATCTCAATAACATACTGACAGAAAATGAAGACATCAGAAATGAATGGCTACAATCAGAGGAAAACACCAACCAACAATTGTAAGATGAGATAATGGACATTAATAGAAGCACTGAAAAATGTTGTGAATAAGAAATAGAAAAGCTTATAAATGAGATGGCTAGGCAGTAACAACATGAAAAGGTACCTGCTAGAACTTTGGAAAGAATTAAAAGTAGAAGAGAAAAATTAAGACTAAACTAGATGGAACAATAGAATTAACTGACAACACAGAAAATGTAGTAAGGAAAGCATATTATGAAAAGGAGAAGAATGAAGAAAATCAAATCAAATTGGAAAGATAAAGGTTCCAGAGAAAGTACAGAAGACAAGCAAAGAAGAAAATAAGGATAATAGGAGTTCCCAAGGAAGAAAAATAAAGG
>NW_012145523.1:2673685-2674070 GCF_000956105.1 Propithecus coquereli
TTATAAGAAACTTGCCAAATTGTTTTCCAAAATGTCTGTGTCATTTTGTATTTATACAAGAAATGTATGAGAATTTCATTTGTTTCATATTCTCTCCAACACTTGATATTGTCAGTCTTTTTGATTTGAATCTAGTAGATGTATAGTGGTAGCTTCCTGTGGTCTTAATTTTTGTCTTCTTAGTGACTAGCGATGTTGAGTATCTTTTTATGTGCTTTTAGGACGTTTATCTGTTTTTGAAATACTTGTTTAGCTCTTTTGCCCATTTGAAAAAATTGGATTGTTTGTCTTTTTATTATCAAGATGTGTGAGTTCTTCATATTAATGTATTCTGGGTACAAGTCCTTTATTGGATTCTTGATTTGCAAATATTTCTTCTAAGATT
>NW_012145523.1:2676049-2677013 GCF_000956105.1 Propithecus coquereli
CCAATGTAATTGATAATGGAAGTCACCTATAATTTAGATGCCTAAGGAGATGAGAAATTACACTACTGTCTTGTATTATATTTTAAATTGCTTATATTTTAAAGGGCCTTCATATCTTTTTTCATTCATCTTTTTTTCCTGTATAATAAGTCATGTTAAATATAATACATAGTACAGCTATAGTACATCCCACAAAAGTGTGGGAAAAGAGAAGAGGATACTATTAATTTTGAAAAGAAATGTTTCAGAAGGCCTTACCAAGGAGGTGAAAGTGAAGTTGAGCATTGCAGGATTACTAAGGTTTTGACAGACACAGAAAAGTATGTGAGTCTGTGTTTATGTGTATATGTATATGTATTCGCCTATGCAGAGGGAAAAGTATGAGTAAAAACAAGGAAATATGAGACTTATATGGTGATCATATAGAGGAACATGGCTGAAGTGAGCTTAGGAAGATTAGATTAGATCAGAGCTTATAGGACCATGAATACTATTAAGAAATTTGATCTTTCTTTAAAAAATCAAAAGTTTTTTTTTGTTTTTTGTGTACCAGGGACATCTGTGTTTTAGAATGAGAGCTCTAGTGGAAGAGTAGTTGATAAATTGGATTAAAGAGATATCTCATATTTAGGTTTAAATTGTCTCTGACTAGTCTGTCTTACTGTCTCTTTAATTTTCTTCTCCATTCTCATTTTTTACAGACTTTTGTTATGTTATGTTATTAGATTAGTGTAATAACCAGCTAGTGGTTCTTTTCTGCTCTAATCTGTTTTACATACTGTTAATATGCCGATTTTTTTCAGAAAAAGGCACAGCAATCCTAATGTGAATGCATCTAATAACAGAGTAGGAAGCAAAGTCTACACAAATGAAAAAATAGAAAAATCTGAAATTTTAGTTGCAGATTTTAACACTTCTGTCTCAGTTATAGTAGATATGACCAAATTGTTATTTAGACGTATGT
>NW_012145523.1:2679158-2679449 GCF_000956105.1 Propithecus coquereli
GTAAGTAGGGACAGTTTTATTTCTTTGTTGCAGTTCCATGTATCTTTGATTTTCTTTGCTTGCCTTATTATTCTTCATAGAACTTCCAGTAGCAAAATGAAGAGCAGTGGTTGTGCAACTGTCAATACTGTCTTAACTTTTCATCACCCCAAACAGAACCCCCGTACCCAGTTAGAAATACCTCCCCATTTCTCCCTCCCTCAGCCTGGTAACCTCTAATATACTTTATCTGTCTATAAACTTGGCCTATTTTAGGTATTTCATGTAAGTGAAATCATACAGTATTTGTCA
>NW_012145523.1:2680340-2681698 GCF_000956105.1 Propithecus coquereli
CAGCAGACTGGAAAAGAAAAACCATATGATCACCTCAAAAGATACAGAAAAAGTATTTGACAAATTTCAAAACCATTCATTATAAAAAGTCACAGCAAACTAGGAATAGAAAGGAACTTCGTACAGCTAACATCATATTTAATGGTGAAAGACTACATACTTTTGCCCTAAGATCAGGAATGAGGCAAGGATGTCCTCTCCAACTACTTCTACTCAGCAATATACTAGATGTCCAATCAAATGCAAAACAGCAAGAAAAGTGAATAAATAAAAGGCATAAAGATATAAAAATAAACCCACACCAATCAAAAAACAAATCAATAGATGATCAACTGATTTTATACAAACATGTCAAGATAAATACCAGGAAAAGAACAGTATTTACAACGAATGAACCTTTACCCTTACTTTATATTATATGCAAATATAAGGGTAAAATCTATAAAACTTTCAGGGAAAAATCTTTTTCACCTTGGATTAGGAAAATATTTTTAAAATAGGCCATAAAAGAACAAACCATATACAGAAAATTTGGTTCCTATTCCTACTCTATAAGTGAATACATTATTTTGCATTTTGATTTTTTTCTTGGAACTCCTTTATAATTTGACTTTATTTCTCTACTTTCTGTTTTCTGACTGTTATCTGGTGGTTAGCCAGCCTTTCCACTCTTCTTTATATTTTATATGTCCTTGTTTTTTCCTACCAAAGGGCACTTTCTATTGTCAAATGCATGGTAACATCTTCCTTAGCCTTCCAGACCCAGTGCATATCTTATCTTTTCATGAAGAAGATAAAATTAATAAATTGGGCTTCATTAAAATTAAAACTTTTGTTCTGGGAAAGACCACATTAAGAGATCAAAAAGATAAGCTACAGCCTGGGAGAAAATATTTGCAAATCACATATCTGACAAAGGACTCATATCTAGAATGTATAAAGCACTCTCAAAAATCAACAGTGAAAGAACAAACAATCCAATCAGAAAAATCTTTGATTTCTTTCATTGGTGTTTTTTTGTGTTCAGAATATGTCTTATACATAGTTTGTTAAATTTATATAGGCAATTCATTTTTTAATGAACGTAAATGATATTATATTTTTAATTTTTGTTTTCCACATCTTTGTTACTAGTATAGAAAAATACAATTGACTTTCGTATGTTGATCTTGTATCCTGTGACATAGCTGAACTCACAGTAGTTCCAGAGATGTTTTTATGTATTTCTTGGGGTCTTCAATGTAGTAGGCATTCATGTCATGTGTAAGTAGGGACAGTTTTATTTCTTTGTTGCAGTTCCATGTATCTTTGATTTTCTTTGCTTGCCTTATTATTCTTCATAGAACTTCCAGTAGCAA
>NW_012145523.1:2681748-2682339 GCF_000956105.1 Propithecus coquereli
TCTATTTTCAAATAATATACCCTTTCAAATATAGGATAGTAACCTTGTAAAAGTATCTTTGTCCTTTCCTGTCACTTGTGCTGTTGTTGTGAACTATTTTACTTCTAAATGTGTTATAAACCCCATAATGCATTGCTGTTGTTTTTGTTTTAGACAGTTAGTTACTTACCAGTTCTGGTGCTCTTCAGTTTTTTGTGTGGACCTAAATGTTTGTCATTTTCCCTCTGCCTGACAAACTTACAGTTCTTACACTAAAAGTCTATGGGCAATGAATTCTCTCAGCTTTTATTTGTCTGCAAAAGTCTTTATTTTGCTTTTATCTAGGATTAGGATTTTCAGTGTTAGACTAGGATTAGAATTTAAAAGCATGTAGTGGTTTGGCAGTTAACACTTTTCCCTCAGTTTACTTGTCAGCCAAGGTAAAGTAGCTGGCTGACAAGCTACTTGGTTGCTAGCAGTCAGGTATACTTACTACATCTGTTCTTATAGAAAGCAGTTATAAAAGTGGTTTTACTAATTTTGATAAACTTGACATTGACATTGTTTTAAATGTATTTGAAAGATATATTTTGAAGTAGGCACTTATTGTAT
>NW_012145523.1:2686559-2693543 GCF_000956105.1 Propithecus coquereli
ATATTATTTTGTGGTAACTCTGGAAATCAGATTCTACTTTTCCTCTCTGTTGGTTGTTGTAGGTTATTGTTGATTGTTTGCTTAGTGACGTTTCTAAACTATATTGTAAGGTCTGTATTCTCTATTTTGTGTGACCATTGAAGTCTGTATTTTGTTAGTTTGGTGGTCAGCGTGTGTTTTGACAGAGTTGCCTTAAATGCCTGGCTACAAAAAAAAGGAAAAGCAAAGAAAAAACACTCTCCCAGTTTTTGCAGAGTGACTCTGTGTTGGGGCCCTTGTTCAATGCTTTAGTCAGGCTGTTTACCCTTCATATTTGTGTAGAGACTTAAGGCCAGCTAGAGGGGAAAGCTTAGGGTCTTCTTGGGCCTTTTCTGAGGATGCAGCCTGCCCTGTCCTGCATGTGGCTTTCTCAATTCCCTGTATACATGGGAGCTTTTAAAATTCCTTATACCTATACATATTTCCTTTCTCCACTTTTTTTTTTTTAACCCAGCTTCCAGGTCTGTCTATTGCTTGTCCCCAGTGTTGTCTCTTGCCACAGGCTGCTGCAGGCAATACCTATGTCTTTAAATGCTTTCGGGAAACCTGTCCCAGCCCCGGGAATACTCTGAGTTGTGTAAACAAAGGGAGTTCTTTGCACCTGTCTTTGAGGGAGCTGCCAGACAGATGGAGACCCACAGCCACAATTCTTTAAGAATAAGGTTGGTATTGCTCCCTCTGGAACTAGCAATTCTCACCACTATTGCAGGCTGCCATCCTTATGGCCTTTGTCAGTCTGGGATGTAGGGGATCATAGATGGATGATTCAAACCGCTACAACACTCTTTTACCATAAAGCAGTAGTTTTTTTCACTAACTCTTTCTCTGGTTGTTTTACGTTTTTGACTAGATTTCAGAATTTGTTGAAAGTTGATTCTTACAGTTTTTGCCAGCTTATAACTGGCTTTCGAGGAGGGATATAGTCCACTCTGCCCTTTTTTAGTGACGTCACCCCTAGCTGTTTTTACAAAGGAAGATGTTGTAAACTGATTTCACTTGAAAGTTGTTATGAACTGGAAGTGGAAATATATTTAAGCCTCATTTTAAGAACTAAAAATTGTGTGTAGTGTACTTAGGAAATTGAATACAGAAAGTGTGCCTTGCTACATCAAGACTACAAGTCTCTTGAGTTTTATCTGTACTACCCTATATGAAATCTTACATATTTTCTGAGTGGTAATAGAAGAAAAAGTAAGGCAACTGAGAAATATTGTTGGGAAATAGGCTAAGAGACATGAAAAGTTTCACATCTCTTAGCCTATTTCCCAACAGAATATAAACAGGGAAAAGAAAACATCTTTAGTTTTGTGATTACCTCTGGAGCATTAAAAAAATTATATGGCAATTCATTGCTGGTGGAGAAAATTAAAAATATAGTAGAAAGCCTGGCTAACAACATAGGCACTCACCATGGAAGTGAAGCCTGCCTTCCAGCCTGCTTCCTTCCTTCCTTCCTTCGTTCCTTCCTTCCTTTCCTCCTGTTTTCCCAGCCTGGCATCTTCCCATTTCATGTTAAATACTAAATAATTTACACGTGGTTGGCAGTATGTTAGTAGTATAAGATACAATACTTAGTAGGATAGGAATTGTCCTTATCCTTTAGAAGCTTATTAATTGTAATATAGAGGAAGGAAAGATATCTGTAACTAACTGTGGTATCATATGTTTTAATTAGCTCAGGTTGCTATAACAATATACCGTACACTGGGTGGATTAAACAGCATTTATTCCTCACAGTTCTGGAGACTGGGAAGTCCCACAGTCTAGGTGCAGCAGATTTGGTTTTTGTCAAGGGCCCTTTACTTGGCTTGCAGATGGCTGCCTTCCTGTTGTATCCTCACATGGTAGAGAGAAGCAGCTCTGGTGTCTCTTCCTCTTCTTATAAGGGTGCTAATCCCATCATAGGAGCTCCACCCTCATGACTTTATCTAAACTAATTACCTCCCCAAAGCACCATCTCCTAATACCATCACACTGGGTGTTAGGGCTTCAACATACGAATTTTGGGGACACAGACAATCTATAACATTATGGAATGACTGCTATGGTCTGGATGGCTGTAACGGGAGTTCGGAGAAAGGCCATCTTTGAGGGTACTGGGAAGGGTTTCTGGATTAAGTGGTCTCTAACCTGATATTTGGGGAATTAATGGAAGTTAACAAATCCAAGATTTGTGAGGGAACCCTATATCATGCATAGGGCGTAACACAAATAGAGAGTTTTATTAGTAGATGAAGTGAGAGATAGCATTGTAACTGGGGAACGGGAAGTAGAAAAAGCTGAAGCTGAGGAGTTAATTTGGGCTTTCTGAGAAATGTTATCGAGTTTAGAGTTTATCCAAAAGAACAAATTACAAAGAAGTCCAACTGGTTAATAATTGTCCAGTTTGATCTGATTAATGAACACTGAATTATTCCATATGATCCTGAGTAATAATCTAAGATTTCAAATTAAGGTATGTAAAGACTCACTCTATACTTAAGATACTTAAGTTGCTAGTATTTATAAACCTTAGAGCTCTTAGAAGACAATATATTTCCAAGTCAGCATTTTGTATTTCAAAGGTTTTATTCAGTAAATTATGTAAATAAAAGTTACTGCTATTTAAAAGGCTCAGCTATGATATTTATCTTACATAAATTCACATAAGACTTGTTCTTGAGTAGCAAGCACCATTGTAGACCACTTCTCTTGCAGTGGTAATACCTTTTAGAATTTTTAGAGGAGGGCCTGGAGGAATAGAACACCCTTAACTGTGCAAATATAGTGTCACAATGACACATTCAGATTTATAGGAAGTCTCAATTGGTTTATCATTCTCTTTTATACTGTGGTCACAGTGATTTGGCACACCTTTTCAAAGAACAGATGTTTTCAATATTTAGTTTTGTGTTTAATTTAGCTTTTTCAGCTATGTTGCATCACTTCCTTTGCTTTTAAAAATGTTCTATGCACTTTCTTTTTTAGTATTTTTTGATAATTCTCCTATATTTGAGCCTTCAAAATCTTCTATTTTCTTGCTGAAATAATTTTTAACAAATTTTATTAAAATTTTTTTTTTCTTTTACGCAGTCTTGCTCTGTTGCCCAGGCTGGAGTGTAGCAGCGCAATCATAGCTCACTGCAGTCTTGAACTCCCTGGGCTTAAGCGATTCTCCTGCCTCAGCTTCCCAAGTACTTGGGACTACAGGTGCATGCCATGATGCTCAGCTAATTTTTAAATTTTTCTTTGTAGAGATGGGGTCTTGCTATTATGTTGCCCAGGCTGGTCTTGAACTCATGGCTTTAAGTGATCTTCCCACCTCAGCCTCCCAAATTGCCGGGATTACAGGCAAGAGCCACCATGCCTGGCCTGGATGTTTTTCTTTATTATAGTTTACTACCTCCAGAGGTTTCATTTTTTTTACTCACAGAAATCATTATCTTTCCATATTTTACTCTTCATAAAGCTAATATAAATATCCTCTCTCTATTGCTTTTTTAAGTCTAGACCTCTGACTTCATAGCACGGTGTTTAAATTCATTTTGTAGTCTAGGTTAGAATCTTGGATCTGCCACTTATGTGTGACCTTGGTCATGTTATTTAACCTCAATCTTCGGTTTCCTTCTGTGCGAACAATTATGCCTCACAGGGTTTCTTCATAGGATTGTTTTAGGGAATTGTTTAAATAAGAAAAGTCAACTATTTCTACTTCTTCTTAAATGCTTTAGTGCAGGGGTCCCCAACCTATGGTGAGTTGTATAATTATTTCATTATGTATTACAATGTAATAATAATAGAAATAAAGTGCATAATAAATGTAATACACTTGAATCATCCTGAAACCATCCCCTCCTCCCTGGTCCATGGAAAAATTTTCTTCCATTAAAATGATCCCTGGTGCCAAAAAGGTTGGGGACTGCTGCTAGTAGTTGCTGATAAGTATTGAACCACTCATTACAAGTGAATAAATATTTCCCTAATCTTGGGATGATAGTTTCATTCAGCAGTTAGCCTCTTTAACACTAATGTAGTAAAAGTTATGATAAAGGTTAGAAAGACCAACTCTCTCTAGAAAACATGGACACACTCTACACCATCTACAATAAATATTTTTGCTGCTTTTGGCAGTGAAATCAGGGAGCCATAACTATACTCTGGTGATTAAATGATATATAGAAAGGGGCATTGTGTTTTCGACTGTGAAAGATGGAAATTCAGGCTTCACATAACAGAGCCTGATTGTTAGAGTTACAGATATTAATTGTTAATTCCTTTAAAAGCAGACATTTTTCCCCCACCGAGCCTGTCTCTGCTATTTACACATTTAATGATACTTGATTTGTTATAAACCAGCAGTTACAACTGGTTTATAAGATCAGTTTAAAATTTTTTTCTGTGCTCTTCCATTTTAGTGTGCACACATTCTTCCACAAATTTATTCAGAGGCTTATGAACATAAACCTCAGTATCTTCTTCTATTGTTTCAATCAATGAGTGCTTGTGTCATTGATTTTCAAACCCTTTTATTTTTTTAATACAGTTTCTTTCTAGAGAACCTCTTCTGATTTGCTCAGCACTGGTCTACAAGATTCATAGTAGTGACTGACTCAAGTCAACTGGACATGTTAGTATAATAATGAATGAAAAGAAGTCTTTTAGTAAGGCTATGGATGGTAAAAATGGTGTTTGATTTGGTTTTGATAGATCTCCAAGTAGTACCTGATAGAGTACATGATCTACAATAAATTTACTTTTGCTGGAATCATAAGACTTAAGCCGGCCAGGTTTCATGGTACTTCAGAGGTATTGGTTCAGGTGACTACATTTCTACAATTGTTAGAGGACTAGTAATAGCTAACCTTAACTGAATGTTAGCTGTATGCCTGCCATTGTGCCTAAGTACTTATAACCCAATTATCTCATTTAATGCTCACAACAATCTTATTAGACAGGAACTTTTATTCCCATTTTGTAGATGAAGTAGCTAAGGCTTAGCAAAGGGGCTTCATTAGCTGCAAAGCTAGTGAGTGGTACAACTAGAGTCTGAATTCAGAGCCAGTCTCTTAACCACTGTTGTAGCTACTTTTGTTAAACCAGAAATAGTAGAAAGAGTTGGAGTTGTTTCATACACAAAAGTGAAACTAGCCTTTAACCAGAGAGAATATGTAGGTCAAAGATTTTTGCAGAGGGGTTAGTTGCTTATAAAGTTAAATTTTGGCTCTGTTATAGTGAAAAATATATAGAGAGTATGATATTTCAAAGTTTGAGACACATGTTTTTTAAAATCTTTAATTTTAGAAGACTTTAAATATTCTTAAATCAGATTGTATTGTTTATATGGACTTGCATGAAGGCAGACTTCTTATGTTTGCATCCTGAGTCCTCTGTTTCTTAACTTTTTTCAAGGTACTTAAACTCTTTGTGCCTATGATTCCTTATCTGTAAAATAAAGATGATAATAGCTTCTTAATAGATGTAAAGCACTTAGAATTGTACTAAATGCTGTGCAAGGTTAGGTGGTGGTGGTATTATTATTTATCCTATTTATATCATACCATGTTGTCATCCATCTATATTTGTGAGTACCTCTCAGTGATGGGAAATTAATTCTACTTCTTGATCCTAAAATTCTACTCCCTGTCTGTCCCTAATCTTCCTTTTTCCTTTGCTTCCTCTTTCTCAACTACTCATATTTTATGTCTTCTTTCATACTTTATATAATTTGTAAGCTAACTTCAATATTTTTTGGAATATGGTAGGGTATACACACACACACACACACACACACACACACACACATGTACATCTTTGTTTTAGGAAGTTAGCACTGTTAGTACATGGACTTTTTCTTGGCCACCTATATATCCTAGTTCATAGAATAGTAAGTCTAGACCTTAATATATAAAATATTTTGGAACATTATTGACTCATAAGAAAGAATGAAATCCTATCATTTGAAACAACATGGATGGAGCTGGAGAACATTATGTTGGGTGAAATAAGGCAATCACAGAAAAACAAATTTTGCATATTCTCATTCATATGTGGGAGCTAAAAATTAAAATAATTGATCTCATGGAGGTATAAGGTAGAAAAATGGTTACCAGAGGCTGGGAGGGGGAGTGGGGGATAAAATGGGGATGATTTATGGGTGTAAAAATATAGTTAGATAAAATGAACAAGATGTAATATTTGATAGCACAATGGGGTGATTATAGTCAACAATAAGTTATTGTATATTTAAAAATAACTAAAAGAGTAGAATTGGAATGTTCCCAAAACAAAAAAGTGATAAATGCTTGAGCTGATGGATACTCCAGTTACCCTGATTTGATTACTTGTACATTGTATGCCTGTTTCCAAATATCACATGTACCCCATAAGTATATACAACTATTATGTACTCATAATAATTAAAAATAAAAAAATTTAAAAAATGAAATATTTGTTGAAAGAACAAATGAAAGAATAACTTCAAATATTTCAGGTATTTTGTATATGGTTATTATTTATTCCTACATTTTCCATTCTCTAGACCAAAAGGATATCTGGTTTGTCAGTGTTCTTCTTTAATGATGCTTATAACAATGTAATAGTTTATATGTGATTTGATCAACACAGAGTAAAAGAGTATTATTATATTATTTTATTCTATGTGTATTTCTCTGTCACTGTACTTAAAGTGGCCTTTAGGAAGGACGATACTACTTTAGCCTCATTTAACATAATGCCCAGAGTCAAATATGTCTAATCAACTTTCTTTATCCAATTTACATTTGTGCTTTCTAAAAAAAATATTACAAGACCTTACATATTTTTCTGTTAAGCTTATTTTTATTATTTTTTTATTTTTTTTCTTCATCTGATATTCTTTCTTTCTTTCTTTCTTTCTTTCTTTCTTTTCAGCATATTATGGGGATACAGATGTTTAGGTTACATATGTTGCCCTTGCCTCCCCTTCCC
>NW_012145523.1:2693593-2694127 GCF_000956105.1 Propithecus coquereli
TTTTTCATTTCAGCTATTGTTCAATTTCAGAATTTTTATTTGTTCATTTTTAATAATTTCTCTTGATATTCTCTATTTGTTGAAATATTATTCTTCTTGTTTCCTTTTGTTCTTTGTCCATGGTATCCTTTAATCTTAGAGCTATTAAAGACAGTTGATTTAAAGTCTTTGTCTAGTAAGTATAAGCAATACCTTGGCTTTCTCATGGATAGTTATTATTTTTTTTCCTATAGATAGGTCATAAGTTATTGATTCTTTGCATATCTTATAATTTTTTTGTTGGAAATTGGACATTTTGAATATTATTTTGTGGTAACTCTGGAAATCAGATTCTACTTTTCCTCTCTGTTGGTTGTTGTAGGTTATTGTTGATTGTTTGCTTAGTGATGTTTCTAAACTATATTGTAAGGTCTGTATTCTCTATTGTGTGTGACCATTGAAGTCTGTGTTTTGTTAGTTTGGTGGTCAGCGTGTGTTTTGACAGAGTTGCCTTAAATGCCCGGCTACAAAAAAAAGGAAAAGCAAAGAAAAAAC
>NW_012145523.1:2705772-2707841 GCF_000956105.1 Propithecus coquereli
ATATGGCTTGTGTCATTTTTAGGTAAGCCCCATCTGCGCCTATTTTGTTAAGCATTCTTATCATAAAAGGGTGTTGAATTTTGTCAAATGCTTTTTCTGCATGTTTTGAGAGAATCATATGGTTTTTGTTTTTGCTTCTGTTTATGTGTGTTAAACTTATTTTTAAATATTCATTCCATAATTTCAACATTTATTGTAAGCTGTGCTAGTATAAGTTTCATATTTCTTCATCTTCCATATATAGAGATTAGACCTAGCTGTGTCTCTTTGTCTGTAAGTCTAGTAATATGAAAAAAGAAAGTGAATTTCATGTCTTAAAATTTATTCATAGTGAACTCTGTATTTTCTGTTGATTGTCACTTTTAATGACCAAACCCTTCTTTTCAGGAATTTTTCCTGAATCCCACCCAGTAATCACACGCTGTGCTGTGCTCTTTTCTTCTAGATTTGAAATCACTGTTTCCCATCTGTGTGAAAATTAGATTGTTTGCTAGTTTCAATTCTTAACAGTGCTTTTCACTTATGTTTTCACTTGATCAAAATTCGTTTTGCACCAGATGACTTGAAATTTTTGAGTAGCTATGCTTTTTTATTAGTTGAATTTTTGGTATTATTTTATTTCATAGTTATAAATAGCCTCTCACTTTATTGCTATTATTTCTTTTTGCTTACTTTCAGCTGGTTGGTGGAGAATTTGACTTGGAGATGAACTTTATTATCCAGGATGCTGAGAGTATAACGTGCATGACAGAGCTATTGGAGCACTGTGATGTAACATGTCAAGCAGAGATATGGAGCATGTTTACAGCCATTCTACGAAAAAGTGTTCGGAATTTACAGACTAGCACAGAAGTTGGGCTAATTGAACAAGTATTGCTGAAAATGAGTGCTGTAGATGACATGATAGCAGGTATGGGGTTATCTGATAGGGTAGTATAATTTTAATGTTTATAAAGTTTCATGTACTTCCTTTTGTATTCTATAGGTAATAGAGATTTGTTGAAACTACCTTGATTTGAAATAAATAGAAATACACAGAAATTTTGCCTTTTACATTAATGGAAAACCTAAAAAGGGAAGAACACAGAAATTTTGCCTTTTACATTAATGGAAAACCTAAAAAGGGAAGAAGAAAAATATAAGTACTGTATTAGAGAAACATAACTACTAATTTTACTTTTCTAAGTTTTAGAAAATCTCAGTACTGTGGAGTAAGTGCTATGAAATCTTTCAGAAACATAAAATCCAGTATCTTTATATGTAGTATTAAGACTTTACGTGATTAAAATATCACAATACATATTACCATTCTGTATAATAAGCCCTTTACCAAATTCTCCTAGTTCCATGCCCTTCAATCTGGCATGTATGGAATTCTGACAGGAAACAATAAAAGCCTGGGGATAAGCATGGTGTGTCTTTTGAAAGTGTCCATGTAGCTTTTATATTTTTGGAGGAAACTTTTATATTAAAATAAACTCATATATTATAGAATATAACATAAAATTTGCACAGAATTTCCAGATAAAAATACTAATTTTTATGCTTATTGTGTGTTATTTCAAACAATGAAATATGTGATTCTTCAGCACCAACCCTTTGTCTCCCTAAAAATTCATTCTCCCCTGTGGTTAGATGCATTTCGGTAGAAATGTTTTGAATGATGATCCCAGAGCAACAGTTATTCCCAGAAAATAAGTTTAAAGTTTGAAATGTTGATTTTCATAAGTCATGAATCTTCAGCATAAGGACTGTCTGACATAAAAGTGTTTCCATAATTCTAATAGTGCTAATATTACTCTTCACAGTATCATATCTGATCCTTAAAAGTAGTTCTGACACCAGAGAATACTATTTAACATTCTGACTTATGTATTTAGTTAATTTTACAATTTATGGAACAAAACATTAAACAAGAAAGAATGAAATGAAGAATGGATTAGAGAAGCATGGTCTTTGAATATTTTCAAAAATTTGATTTTCTTAGAAAGTATATTAAGCTTATTTCTAATTGCTTTCGAGGTGGCATATATCTCTTTTTAAAATGATTTAGCATTCTCTATATTGGG
>NW_012145523.1:2709241-2712599 GCF_000956105.1 Propithecus coquereli
TTATTAAGCAATGATTAACTTTTAGAATATACATATGTATTGGTTTGTAAGAACTTGTATGTTTAATTAAGAAGTGCTTTAGAAATTGAGAAAATGAAGTATAAGTATTATACTTAGATGTTTAATTTCTTAAAAAGAACAGTTGACAGAGGTATTAATCACAATGTGTAGAGAAAGTAATGAGGGACAAGGGATTAAATGTATAATTTTTCTCATTATTTCGTAAGCTGGTGAGTCTGCTATATGCACATAAACACATTAGCGTAATGGATACCACTAGTAATGCATTTAAATTACGCTTCCACTTACAGACTAGTGAGTAAGAGTGAGGGTTCTGGAACCACATGGCCTGGGTTTGAAGCCTAACTTTAGACTTTAGCACTTGGTAGGTATGTGTTCTTGGGCAATGTGAATAAGTTATCTGTGCCACAACTTACTCATTTTAAAAGTGGATAATAATGGTAACCACATCATAGGCTGGTTATGAGGATTTGTGAAGTTAGTACATGTAAACCACTTGGAATAATACCCTGTGTGGAGTAAGTGCTTAAAATGGTTATTAATGGGCCAAGGAATATTTCAAGAATATATTTTATTAAGAATAGATAATTCTGAGAGAAAGTATTATCATCTGTCAGTTTTTCATTTGTAAATAACCAATTTTCAATGTTAAATCTTTGTACCTTTGCATATTTTTATTTCCCTTTCTTTCCGTGAATACAGCAGGAGGGTGTATATGTGGTGTGTGTGTGTGTACTCTGGAAATATATAAAATCTATTTTATGTATCTACTAAGAGAGCTTAATTGAAATGGCAAACCTAATGGGGAAAAATCCTATAATCAAACAATTCTCTTTATTATCTGAGCATTTAAAAATTGTTAATTCGAATCGCTATTCATGAGGACATTTAGTTATATTAGACATATGTATATGACAATTGATAACTTTGTATCTTACAAAAAGTAAATGACCTTGACAGATGGCAGCTTATGACTAGAGTTCAGAATAACTTTATTTTCCTTTGAAGATCTTCTAGTTGATATGTTGGGGGTTCTTGCCAGCTACAGCATCACTGTCAAGGAGTTGAAGCTTTTGTTCAGCATGCTTCGAGGAGAAAGTGGAATCTGGGTAAGCTGTGGTCAGAGGGAGAAGGATTCAGTATTAGTCCATTAATACTTAATGTTCAAGAATTTGTCTCTAGAGAGCTATATACTTGAATTTATAATGGAAATGGTTTTCCTCTTAAATGATTTAGTAAATATTTAGTAAATGATTTCAAATTAATTTTCTCTCTAGTTAGAAAATAGTGCAGTGCCTAGTGTGGCGTGTTAAGTATTATTGCTAAATTTGTACAATGACATTTCTTTTTTTTATTGTTTCCTCAGCCAAGACATGCAGTAAAATTATTGTCAGTTCTTAATCAGATGCCACAAAGACATGGTCCTGATACTTTTTTCAATTTCCCTGGTTGTAGTGCTGCGGTAAGATTTAAATACATGTGTTTATTTTTATTTATTTATTTTTAGGTTTACTCCATTAAGGTATAATTTATATATAATAAAATTCATCAGTTTAAAAAGTAGAATTTGATGAGTTTTGAATAGTTATGTAAGCACCATCACAAACATGATTTGGAATATCTGTCATTCCCAAATTCCCTTGTGCCTGTTTGAAGCAAGTCCCCTCCCCAGCCCCCGTCTCTTGCAACCTTTGTTTTATTTTGTGTTCCTATAGTTTTTAGACTGTCATATAAATAAAATCAGTCTTTTGTGTTAGGCTTCTTTCACTTACCATAATAGTTTTGAGATTATCCTTGTTGTAGTTTTAATCACTTACAAATATTTGGCCACTTTAAGATTATTCATTGACCATATATTGAGTGTTTTCTATATCTTAAGTCACAGTGCTAGGGATGTAGATTATATTAATATACTTACTCTTGAACTCTAGTAGATAGACATGCAAAAAAAGTTTGTTACAATAAGGGTTATAAGTGATGCTGTAGATTTAGGTACCGAGAGCTATGGGAAAACAATGAAAAGAAACTAAGCTGGGTTGAAGTCTAGAAAAAAGAACATATTAGCCTGGTATTGAGGGATAACTGGGATTTTGCCAGAAGGAGAAGTGTTTTGGACAGAAACAATATCATGTTCAAAAAGAAGATCTGTAGAAGAACAGGTAGAACAGCTGGTATGTTTAGGTATACTCTGGAATGCAGGGTCAGGTAGTAGAAGAGAACAAAATTGAAAGGGTTTGTTGGAGCCATAATGTGTGTGAAGAATCTTGGGTAACTTGAAGAAATTTAAACTTTATTTGGTGTTCAGGGGATTTTTGGTATGGAAGCTGCATATAATATTTGAGAAAGGCCATTGTCAACAATATGAAGGATCTGTTTGGGGAACGGATCAATTGTAAAATTATAATGGGTAATTATGTTTTAGTGGAATTTGGACTTCTAGAAAAATAAATGAATCCACTCAGCTGTTTCTTGAAATCAAGTCAAGTAATCAACCACTTTCTCATTTAGTTTTTAGAATGGCTAGATTTTATTTGGTTGCTGTTATCAATGGAGTCCTATATTATTCCTCTCCTACTTATGAGTGGATCTAAATCCTTTTGGTTATAAATTTCGGTGATTAAGTTTCTGAAAAATAAATCTCATGCTTTCTCCTTCTTTGCTTGTGTGTTATAAGCATTTTGAGCACTACTCTTAATCTTTGCATTTCTTCAATATTGATTCCATTAACATTCTCTAGCACTGTTGTTTTTGGCTTTAAAGATCTAACCTCTTTTAATCAAATGAATTATTACTGAAAATCTAGCATAAACCATAGGAAACTGAAATTCTGAGGCATATGTATAAGGGACTGTAGACTGATAAAACTAGACGGGCACTTCTTGGAGTATAATCTGAAAACCACTACAGAGATGAACCTTAATTCACTGAGTGTTTGAAAACTTAGTGCTTCTATAATCAACAAATAATGTGTATAGATTATTTTAATAAGATAATAGCTTTTATTTTGTTTATGTGTTAATCATTTGCTGATATTTTACATTGATTGTTTTTAATCTGGAAAAGCCATCTTTGACTTCAGCTACATTTCTATCACATTTCCTTTAATTGATACTTTTGTATCTTTTTTCATTGCCTTGTAGGCAATTGCATTGCCCCCTATTGCAAAGTGGCCTTATCAAAATGGCTTCACCCTAAACACTTGGTTTCGTATGGATCCATTAAATAACATTAACGTTGATAAGGATAAACCTTATCTTTATTGGTAAGTAATATGTTTAATTTTAGGACTTTCGTCTTTAAGTACTTCAATTCTGTAAAAATATAGTATCAAGGCAAC
>NW_012145523.1:2714150-2715985 GCF_000956105.1 Propithecus coquereli
TTTTATAAGAATGTTTAATGTTTAATGATATATAGTTCTTTTTATCAGAGGATATTATACTATTTTCAGTTTTCTTTACAGTTTTCGTACTAGCAAAGGAGTTGGTTACTCTGCTCATTTTGTCGGCAACTGTTTAATAGTCACATCACTGAAGTCCAAAGGAAAAGGTTTTCAGCACTGTGTGAAGTATGATTTTCAACCACGCAAGGTAGGTTAAAATAATATATCTGTTGAAAATGTCGCAATTCACCATTCCCGCTTTCTTGAAACTCGCTTTTTATAACTTTGGTGATAGGCTCATTCACTGGTTTTTCTGTGACTCTTAATGCTTTTCTCTTATCCTTGTCTGCATTTTCTTTCAACTTTTTTGTCTAACTTTTGTCTTATATAAGATCAGTCTTTTGCCCTCTTGTAGTATATTTCTCTCACACTCTCATTCTTTACGGTCTGATCTGTTCTGTGGCATTCTTTCAATAAACACTTACTGAATATTTACTCAGTGCCAGACATAGGCACTGAGGATATTACAGTGAACAAAACAAGACATTTCTGCTTTTGTGGAGCTTGTATGTATTGGAATTTTTATTCCGTCTCATGCTATCCTTCTGCTCTCATTCTTATCTTCAGAGCTCATACTTACATTCCCATCTGCCTCTGAGATGTTGCCATCTGGATGTCTTTCTTGTCCCTGGACCTTAGAATATATAACATAAGATTTACTCTTTCCAGTCTCCTATCCACTCATGTTCTTAAGTCTTCTGTGTTGATTAAGAGCTCTACCATCTTTATAATAATTGGGACTTGAGTCAACTTTTTTCAGTGATCAAAACCCATTTTTTGATCATTTTATCAGTTTAATTTTAAAGTCCTTTTTATTGTATCTCTGAAATATATGTCTCCTTTTGTAAAATTCTTTACCTGCTGCTTAAAGTCTTCATGTTGATTTTTCCTCATTTTGTTTTATTTAACTTTTCCAAACTATTTTACATACTAGTATCTGATTTGTCTTGCTGATATTATTCCATCACTCAAACCAATCATTTGCTATCCCATTTACAGATTAAATCAAAACTTTTAGTCTAGTCCCTCGTGATTTGGATGATTTGCTTTACTTTTTTATCTTTTCCTTTTCCTGTGTTCAATGTCTGGCATGAATTACATTTATTTGTCCCCTCCCCCACAGGTCTAGGTCTTCAAATCCCACCCTGCTGGTATGTTCCGTTTCAT
Organism: Propithecus coquereli; assembly: GCF_000956105.1. NCBI lineage: Eukaryota > Metazoa > Chordata > Mammalia > Primates > Indriidae > Propithecus > Propithecus coquereli. The sequence goes on from NW_012145523.1 coordinate 2,715,378, forward strand.
ATAACATCATTTCCGTGGAATTCCTCCTTGATTTTTCTTAAGATTCAGTATTTCTTAGGACAATTACTTCTTTTAAATCTTTATTATTCATTTATATGTACATTATTTAGTGACTTTTGAAATTAAGATCTGTTTTGGATTCACGTTTGTATTCCCTCACATGCCTAAGAGAGTATTTGAATTTGGTAGACTGTCAATAGCATATGTTGGATAAATGAATATAACATGACTTTAACAACAGAAAGAAAACCTTTTTGGTTCATAAAGGAGTAAGTTACGTTTATCTGGACGGCTAACTTATATGGAACAGTTTATTTCCCAGTAGAATGAAATATATGAGGGCATTACTATTGATAAAATGAAAGAAGAAGGGATGGGCCTTGTGATCAGTGCATCTTTGATAGATAAGGCTGCCAAGAACTTTTCCATGTGGCAGTAAGAAGAAAGGTAATAAAGACCAAATAATTTAGGTTGTTGCTATGTGGTACACATTTGAAATATAAAACTTACTAGCCTTTGTTTTTGTTCTGGCACAATAATATAGGTTGCAAAAATAAGTTAATTTTCAGTGTTATACAGAGAGAATTAGAGCATTTTCTATGAACATT
>NW_012145523.1:2716495-2718453 GCF_000956105.1 Propithecus coquereli
TATTATTCTTCCTTCTTCTTTTCTTCTTCCTCCTCCTCCCTCAACTTCTTTCCTTCTTTACCTGTTTGCCCATCCTCTTCAGCCTGCCTCTTCCTCTCGTCTTCTCCAGTTCACTTCTCGCCCTTGTCTTCTTGTCCTTTTCCCCCTTTCTTTCTTTAACCTCACTTGGATTAATTAAAACCAGTTTTTAGACCAGAGATTCAGACTTCAGCCTTGTTTGTTTGTGTGCTATGGATTTATAAATAATTGGCTCTTTTTATAAAGATTCTATGTTACAGTTTCAGATTTGGTAATGCAGAGGGACTTTTCTTGAAGAAGAGTTACCTAATAATTCTGAATCTTGTTTCCTGCAATTGAAGGTTTTGCTAATTTCTGCTGCTTCAGTAATGCTGGCTTCAAGGAGAGGGATGTTGCTCTATTGTTAGTGTTTTAGCCCATGAAATATATCTTTATTTAATATCCCAAAGAATAGTAGCACCCAGGTCAAAACACATTTAAAAACTGCTCTAAAACTAAAAGATAAATACAGAGAAATGTGTAACTGTATATCTAGATTTATAAGATATAATTTATTCATGATCAACTGAGGTTTTCTAGAGACATGTTTCTGCCTATTTTCCAGACTCCATCTTTGTGTCACAGTAACAAACCATATGAAAGTCCAGACTCAAGAAAACAAAGACAGTTGTATAGAAGTTCCTGTTCCCACATGTTTAGGCCTGGTCCCCCTTCCAGGTTCAAGATTCCTTCTTGGGTATACAACAGTGAGATTATCAAACTTTTTTTAGGGGAGACTAACCTACTACTAACAGGAATATTGCTTTACCTTTTGGGATTGATAGTAAAAATGTAAGAAGCATGATGAGCCCACATGTGGTGGGAGAAATGTCTTCATTTAGTCATCTTAGACTCCCCCTTTCTATATCAGAACTTCCTATCAATTCTGATATTTAATCCCCATATCGCTCTTTTTAAATTACCTATGCCTTTGTCTTAATTCAGGCTCTTAGGTATTTTACCTAAATCTTTGCAGTGGTTTTCAGGTTTATCTTTATCCATACTTGTCTAACTATCCCACCTCCGTACCGCTGCCGTTAATTTTCTTAAACTATGGAGATTATCATTTCACTTTCCTCCTCAGAATTCTTTAGTGATACCACATCATACAGAATCAAAGGCTAAGTTCTAAAGGTGTCCTGCAAGTCTCTTTGCAATCTTGTCTTTGTCTTTTTCTAGACATTGAGAAAAGTTTTGTCAAGCCTCTGTACTGTACCGTATTAGGATTCCTCTGCTTGGAGCCCATATTTCTTTACTCCTGTTTACTCAACAATTTCTTTTTATCCTTAAAGTTTAGTCTTATGTTTAATTTTACTCTTTTAGTGAATTCTTCTGTGATAGCCTTCTCCATTAATCTTTTCTTTCTTTGCTATTTTCAGTCATTACTTTCATTGCTCCCATACCTGTATTTTAGATACTCTATTATTTTCACATTGGTTTCTCTATTGAAAGCTCCTTCAGGGTGTATATGTTATATGTCTTTATGTACATATAATCTGAGCGTGGGGTGAGATACTTGGCATAAAGTAGGCTCTCAGTAAATTTTTTGAGTGAATGAATGACTCTGAGATGTAAATAATGTCAATTTTGGTGGAACCAAATCTATTCATGAGGACATACTAAATTTATGGGTGCCAAATATGTATTAGGGATTGTTCTTCATAGTTTTCATACATTATGTATTACCTACAATATTCATAATCACTCTATAAAGTAGACATTCTTATTCCCACTTTTTTAGAGATGGAAATAGTTCAAAGATGCTAAATAATTTGCCAAAAGTCATAGAACTAGGAACTTAGGAACCCAATTCATGTTTACATGAATTTCAAGTCCATCCTGCCCAGTACACTAAATTACCTAGAGTAGTAAAAACTGAATAAATATTTGTTGAATGAGTA
>NW_012145523.1:2734778-2735902 GCF_000956105.1 Propithecus coquereli
TATTATTTTTATATCAATTTAACAATACTTGCTACCATATTTTGTCCATTTGATTGTTTTTGTAAGAGATGGGATCCCTGCTCTGTTGCCCATGCTGGAGTTCAGTGGAATAATTACAGCTCATTTCAGCCTTGAACTCCTGGGCTTAAATGCCCCTCCTGTTTTGTCCTCCCAGAGAATTTAGGGAAGGAGGAAAGAATGTAAAGGATCAGGGACTATAGGCATGTACCACTATGCCAGACTAATTCCTTTTTTAAATTTTTTGTAGAGACAGGGCTCTTGCTATATTGCCCAGGCTGATTGCAAACTCCTGGAATCAAGCCACCCCAAAGTTCTGGGATGATAGGCGTGAGCCACTGCGCCTGGCCTGTCCATATCATTTCATTTGTTTGACTAGCCCTAGGAATGAATTTGTGCTTGTGTAGCCACTTTTTCTTTCATGGGTCTTTTTGTTGGTTTCTGGTTTGTTGGGTCTTTTCCTGGTTCTGTCATTGTTGACCTTGCATAAGAATGTTTTTGTAATTCACATTTTTGTATTCATATGCAGCCTGCTTTCCTTTCCTGCTTGTTTGCCTTGTTAGAATATTTGCCTCATAGAATATTTGAAATGTCTTGTCAAGGTCTAATAGAATGATATCAAAAAGAGTGACAAATGAAGAAATGAAATATAAAAATGTAGAATATAAAGAAAATACAGATGTATAAACCATAAATCCAATATGATTGCTAATGTGAAATTTTAGAATTGATGAGAGCTTCCTGGCAGCAAAAAGGAAAAGAGCTAACTATAATCAGTTTTATAATTCTTCCATTCAGAAAGGAACAAACGCTGTCCTGACCAGCTTCGCAAACTCAAGTAATTTGTCGTATGGCTCTTTATTGTCACATTTTTTATAACAATAGTGAAAATGAGCAGTAACCCTGTCACCTTCGTCTGTATACAACTACTCATGTGATACAGAGTGTATCCTTAGTATCCTAATAGACAATAGAGTACCTATATAGAAGTCAAAACTTTTAAAAGAAAATACCTCTAAATTTTGGACATTAAGTGAAAAAATATTTTATTAAGTTTTGAAAGTTCTTACCCTTATTGTTACTGGAAGCTGACTGTAAATCCATGG
>NW_012145523.1:2735952-2738493 GCF_000956105.1 Propithecus coquereli
TGGGAATATTTTGAAGGAAAATGACTACAGAAACAGGAAGATCACTTAAATGACTTATTGCAATTATAACAAAGAGATGACATTATAATAGTTTCCACCAGTGTGTTAGCAGTAGAGGAGATGACACATTAGCATTCTAAGTAGATGACATCTGGAGTTAAAACCTTAAGGGCTCTTGATTTTCTATTTTGGGCTCTTCCTTTGTCTCCATCCTGACCTATTAAAGCCAAAGTAAAAGAGTATTTTAATGTCCAAAGTGCCTCCAAGCCCAATGATGTACAACCCTTCCAGCATACCTGGTTTTATAATAACTTGCCTCTTTTTAACAAAATTCACTACTCAGTTTTGTTTGTATTTCTCTAAACTTTAGTCTCCTGAAGGGCAAGGATTGGCTCTTCCTGTATTGTATTCTTTTACCTAGCATTGCGTGCATAGTCCATAGTTTGTCCCTAGATTAGGAGTCAGCAGACTATACCCTATGAGCCAATCCTGACTCTCTACCTATTTCTGGTTTTTAATGAGCTGAGAGCTAAGAATCTTGGTGTTTACATTTCTAAAAGTCTTTTGTTTTTATTTTTTAAAGACACAAACAGAATCAAAGAAGAATGTGCAACAGAAACCACATGTGGCTCACAAAGTTTAAAGTATTTTTCTCTGTATCCCTTTATAGGAAGAGTTGCTCGTTCTGCCCTAGGAACTCATAGTTGAACTACAGTCATTAAATATTTAAGAGAATGATTTTGTCAGAATTAGAATACCCACAGGTGAAATCCTGCTTTTTATCTACCCTCCATAGAGGACAGTGTCTTTATTATCAAGTGGAAGAAATCCCAGTAGCCTTGTTGACTGTCATTAGCATATAAGATGGTATATTGAAAAGGAAAGACTTTTGAATTATTTGTAATTTGAAATTTTGAATTATTTGTAATAGTGCTTGAAGAAGTGGAGAATCCTGGACAATAACACACATACATTTGTGCAGTCAGATCTTAAGTTCCTTTACGTTTAATTAAAGATTGGGTATTTAATGGGGACAAATTTTCTGTCTTTGTACCCTATTCACAATTTTTTTTTTGTTATTTTATTGAAGCACCAAAGGAATTCTGTAAATACATGAAATTAGTACTAAGGTTTGCAATAGCCTGTGGGGATAGAGAAAACTGAGCAGTGACTGCTTTCCCTGGTATGGATGGTTGGGGTTTAAGAGGTAGAGGCAGGAAGGGTCTTGTTAAACTCGGTTTCTTAACTGCTGAATTCTCCATGTGAAGAGCACTGTACCATCTGATTTAAGCAGATTGTTTATTTGATTCTGTATAATGCCTACTCATATAAGAGAAGGAACAGATTTTTTTGCGTGCCTTTGACTTAGTGTAGAGAAATAGAGTAATGAATCCATAATGGAAAAATGAAGTAGCATTTTAAAAATGAGACCCTGTGTGTTTGTGGTTAAATTGTGGATAGTTATTCCCTTGATTCAGTTGAATCTTGCTAAATATGGACAATTATAAATCATTAGAGTTTTCAAATTAGTTTTACTTTTGTAAATAAATTATCTAATCTCAGATTATAAGCTCTTCTGCCTTTAACTATAAAATTTAGAAAGTAATTAAGTCTGAAGATTGAGTAATGGGTCATTGTTTGCTTAAATATAAATATAAAACATATAACTGATCATTTTTTTCTAAAGGCTTTAGTGACATTTATTATTTAAATATTAAATAAAGTCTTAATTAGTGCTTTCTTCTGTTGTTATGTTTTAAGATCTTAATGGTAATGAAAACAGATATCCTTAAATATTTTGTCATTAAGAATAATGTATTTGATTTTTTTTATGGCTTTTCTAAAATAGAGCTATGACAAGTGCTTTCTTGGATCATCAGAAACTGCTGATGCAAATAGAGTATTCTGTGGTCAACTTGGTGCCGTGTATGTGTTCAGTGAAGCACTCAACCCAGCACAGATATTTGCAATTCATCAGTTAGGACCTGGATATAAGGTAGTAATAACTATCTTATTATAAATTCTATGGAAAGTTTTAGATGTAAAATGTGATGTAATATACGGTTTAAGAGTCATCTCTATTGTTTAGAACATAGTCAATTTTTATTAAATGTTTCTTTTTGTTTCAAAGGTGCTTTTTCTCTTAACTATTTTCCCTTCCTAAACTTTCTTTATTCTTCAGAATTTTCTCTACTGTTGATGGCATGCCTTTTATTATCAATTCTGAAATAATCTTATAAATCTAGATTGTTTAATCTGGTATTTGAAATCCCAAATTTTGAAATATGTAAATTATATAATGAACATACGAAATAACTTCTTGTTAACATCAGAGGTAACTTGGAAAGAATACAGCTTTGGAAGGAAACTAGTATAAAATATGTGTGACTGAAATTATTCAATTTTAGCTGCTTCTTTTGCAATAGGGGAGGAAGTAGCTACAGTAGTGAGTATTCTAATTTAACAAAATTAGAATTATTTAATGTGGTTTATCATATTCTTCCTGCTTTTTTTTTAACTTTCAAACAAAGACTTATTTAG
>NW_012145523.1:2752583-2754687 GCF_000956105.1 Propithecus coquereli
GTAGTAGTAATATTGATCAGGTGTTGGGCAGGTGGGAGGGTGGAGGATGGGATGGATATATTCACACCTAATGGGTGCAGTGCACACCATCTGGGGAATGGACACACTTGAAGCTCTGACTCAGGTGGGGCAAAGGCAATATATATAGTCTAAACATCTGTACCCTCATAATATGCTGAAATAAAAATAAATAAATAAATAAAATATAGAAAAAGCTACTGAAGGAGAAGTATTACAAGATACGTCAATACACTTCAGTTCATCTGAGAAATCTGGAACTAAATGTCAGAGTAATCCACTTAAATCTTAATTTCAAAATACTACAAATCAACTAAAATAAAATAAAGTCAAAGGCATATAACAAATTGTTCATCATTGTAAATGTTTGTCTACTTTAAAACTTTAGAGTTTTACTATGTTACTTTAAAAAAGAGTGTTTATTTTAGTTTTATTTTTTTCAGAGTACCTTCAAGTTTAAATCCGAGAGTGATATTCATTTGGCAGAACATCACAAACAGGTTCTGTATGATGGGAAACTTGCAAGTAGTATTGCCTTTACATATAATGCTAAGGCCACTGATGCTCAACTCTGCCTAGAATCATCACCAAAGGAAAATGCATCGATTTTTGTACATTCCCCACATGCTCTAATGCTCCAGGTAGGTGAATAGTGGCTTAGTTTTCATGTTCTTGTCATCAGTCGATAGTACCTTTATTTTATTTTTCAAACATTGCTCATCTATAAGTCTGCAATTACTGTTTTGGTTTTTTTCTTTTTTTTCTCTCTTTTGGTTTTCCCATTCTTAGTTAGAGTTTTTGCCTTCAATTTTTCTGTGGTAATATACTTTAACTTGGCGTTGTCTCCTTAGTAAGAAATGTGTCATTTCTATTATCTTGCCTATTCTATGTCCTTTGAAATAAAATAGATTGATTAACTGAACAGATATAAGAGATATAAATATATACTTGCTTTAAGAATGATACTCTCATATGAAATACCTAAGTATCTTTAAGTCCATGCGTAGTGTTTCTTATTTTAAACTAACTTTTTATTTCAGCTTCATATTTTTAGCGTAAAGATCTCTCAACTTTAGCTTTAAAATTCAAAAGTGATTAGCAAAGATACTTCCATTTTTTTTGTGTGTCGAAATTTATATAATTGAGGGCTTTTGAAATGTCAAATTATGTTTTAATTTTCTTATAAAGATATTTGGAACAAGGAAATAGTGATGAAAATTATGCTATAGAAGTTTAATAAATCATTTTGTTTTTGGACACAGGATGTGAAAGCTATAGTAACACATTCAATTCATAGTGCAATTCATTCAATTGGAGGGATTCAAGTGCTTTTTCCACTTTTTGCCCAACTGGACAATCGGCAGCTCAATGACAGTCAAGTGGAAACAACTGTCTGGTAAGTTTTCTTCAAATGTACAGTTGCTGATATTTTATACACACTTAGGTTATGCATGATATACTCAGTGCTGTGTAAAGGTATTATAATATTTGGGTTTTGTTCTTTAAATGCTAATAAAAAAGTTTTTTAGAACTAAGGCAGATATATGTTTATACCATAGAAAAGAAATGTTGACACTTAGATTCTTATAACCATAAAGGAATGCCGTCTTCCATAATAAATAAATTTTTACCAAATATAGTATAGTGATTATAATATGCAGTTAGGAAAAAATGTTAATCCTGACCTTATCCTTTGCAGATAGTCATTGTTTGAATTGTCCATGAAATCCTGTTAGGTTGAAGACAATTACTAGGGTAAAGTTTAATCCCAAGAATAGTATTTAATAACAGTTACATATTTACATACTTTATATCTTAAATAGTGTTATTATTTTCCAATGCTTTTATCATGACATAAGATTAGCACAATAATAATTGCCAACAGCTCTTATTTATACATAATTTATGTTTGAAGACCCAAATCTAACCAGTGGCATATCCAGGCTTATGTAAAAATTAAATATCTTCTAATGAGGTTGATTTCATGTGCCATTTTTATAGGTTCCCTTATTTTTACTAAAAGATGCCTTTTGCATCAGACTCTGATTTAATATTGTATGTTATAATCATATATATAAGAAGTTGA
>NW_012145523.1:2754737-2757422 GCF_000956105.1 Propithecus coquereli
ATGGCAGATGAATTTTTTAAGTTTTTGTAGAGATGGAGTCTTGCCATGTTACCCAGGCTGCTTTCAAACTCCTGGGCTCAAGCGATCCTCCCCACTCGGCCTCTCAAAGTGCTGGGATTATAGGCATGAGCCATGATGCCCAGCCTACATAATTATTATATGACATAAAATCACGAAGTTAATACTGATGTGTTTCTACTATCTGATCCTCAGACCTCATTAAAATTTTGATAATTGTTTCCTAATGTCCTCTATAGAAAAATTATCCAGTTTACTGGGTTTATATTATAATGTATCTTTAGTCTAGTGAATGGAACAGTTTCTCAACCTTTCCTTCGTTTTCCATATGGATACCCTCTTCACCTGAGGTGGGTGTGGGCATTCTTTGCTGGCTTCATGGATACCCTCTTAATCCTTTCTCAGCTCTAGCTCCACTGGGCCAGGCTGTTGAGCCGATACTCTCCCCATCCTTCTTTAGCCCCAGACAGCCTCCTGCTGGACAGCCTTCTTATTCAGATTCTTCCCTCTCTCTAGAACTCTCACAGCCCATGCATGCTTGTTCAAGGCAGCTATCTCTCCATCCTGCTGGTGTTCTGCCTTCCCTTGCCTGGCTGCCTTCCTATGTGGATACACTCTTCACCTACCTCAGGCTCCAACATGCCAAGCCACACCCCACATGAATGCTTTCCGAACCCCACTACTCCAGAGTCAACTCCCTTTCCTGGTTTGCCCTTTTCCTGTTAGTCAGGTGGCCGCCTTATCATTTTCAGATTCTGACCCCCTACACAGGGAAGCCCTTGTATGTGGATACCCTCCTTACCTTGCATATACTAACAAACTTCATGTCAGGGCACAACCCCCTCCCTTCTTCCTTGTCCTTTCAGGTGGATGCCTTATCACTTTCTAAGAATTCTGACATCCTAAAATGTGTAGCTCTCCTAGGGATGCCTTCCTACCTTACTCCAGCTCTGACATCCTGCAGGAAATTGCCCTTTCTGTACTACTGTAGCCCATACCAGTGTGATTGCCCTCACCATCTTACTCATCTTTGACACCCAAGGCTATAAATCCCTCTAATATAGATACCTTCTGCTTGGGCTCTATGTCCCCTTTGCAGTGATCCCTTCCTTACTCTGCTCAGGCTCTGGCTTCCATGCCTGGCTAACCCTGTGGTGGACACCCTTCTCATCTCTTTGAGCTTTGATGCCATTTTGCTCCCCTGTGTGGATATACACCTCACTCAGCTCAGGGCTCTGCCATCCTGCTGGCTGCTGCAACTTCTCCTCTCTACCCTTAGTATGGGCTCCTACCTTGCTTAGTCCTACCTGGTAGCTTTATGTATTTTCAGAAAAGGAGGAGGAACAGGAAGAGAAAAAGAGCTTAGCTTCATTTCTTTCTTTAAAAAAAAAAATTAATAGCTTTATTGTGATACAATCCGCATACATATAACTCATTTATTCAAAGTATACCAAAAATCTGGATTTTCATAGACTGTGTTGAATCTGTAAATCAACTGTGTTATGACCATCTTAACAATATTAAGTTTTCCAAAGGAAAAAAGACATTCTATAAAAAAGGCACCTGCACTAGAATGTTCATAGCAGCATAATTCACAATTGCAAAGATATGGAAACAACCCAAATGCCCATCAATGCATGAGTGGATTAATAAAATGTGGTATATGTGTACCATGGAGTTCTACTCAGCCACAAAAAACAATGGCGACCTAGCACCTCTTGTATTATCCTGGATAGAGCTGGAACCCATTCTACTAAGTGAAATACCACAAGAAAGGAAAAACAAGCACCACATGTACTCACCATTAAATTGATATTAACTGATCAACACTTATGTGCACATGTAGTAGTAATATTGATCAGGTGTTGGGCAGGTGGGAGGGTGGAGGATGGGATGGATATATTCACACCTAATGGGTGCAGTGCACACCATCTGGGGAATGGACACACTTGAAGCTCTGACTCAGGTGGGGCAAAGGCAATATATATAGTCTAAACATCTGTACCCTCATAATATGCTGAAATAAAAATAAATAAATAAATAAAATATAGAAAAAGCTACTGAAGGAGAAGTATTACAAGATACGTCAATACACTTCAGTTCATCTGAGAAATCTGGAACTAAATGTCAGAGTAATCCACTTAAATCTTAATTTCAAAATACTACAAATCAACTAAAATAAAATAAAGTCAAAGGCATATAACAAATTGTTCATCATTGTAAATGTTTGTCTACTTTAAAACTTTAGAGTTTTACTATGTTACTTTAAAAAAGAGTGTTTATTTTAGTTTTATTTTTTTCAGAGTACCTTCAAGTTTAAATCCGAGAGTGATATTCATTTGGCAGAACATCACAAACAGGTTCTGTATGATGGGAAACTTGCAAGTAGTATTGCCTTTACATATAATGCTAAGGCCACTGATGCTCAACTCTGCCTAGAATCATCACCAAAGGAAAATGCATCGATTTTTGTACATTCCCCACATGCTCTAATGCTCCAGGTAGGTGAATAGTGGCTTAGTTTTCATGTTCTTGTCATCAGTCGATAGTACCTTTATTTTATTTTTCAAACATTGCTCATCTATAAGTCTGCAATTACTGTTTTGGTTTTTTTCTTTTTTTTCTCTCTTTTGGTTTTCCCATTCTTAGTTAGAGTTTTTGCCTTCA
>NW_012145523.1:2761087-2762976 GCF_000956105.1 Propithecus coquereli
TGATTATTTAGACTAAATGCAATAAATGTATAGATCTCACATAGTAAGCACTCAATGCATTCTGGTTTTAGTTATGACAGTGAGCTAGGTGATCCTACTGAGTTATCTCTAATGCTATAGTTTTACATTAAAGATATTATATGTCATCAATGATTGAGAAATAGCTGATTATAATAAGGCCCATATTATTTTATGTGAACTTTCTTCTCTAATGATGTTATTTACAATAGAGAGTTACTTATTAAAGTAATTAAGTAGGACATATATTTTGAATTTCAGGTGTGGTGATGAAAATTGGTGTTGAACCATCTATCCATTTTCTAGATATAGTGGCCAAATTGAAGGATGTGTTAACTCATGTGTGGAAGTCAGTACCAACTCAGAAACCTGGAAGAGTTTAGGATGATTTCTCTTTAATTGGTTTTTGGACTTAGCTCCTGCCTTAGCATTTAAACTTCTAGGAATTTTCCTTTTCTTTTAAAATATAGTTAGCCTTTATCATGGTACCAAAAAATTAAGCAACAAAAATAGTAGATAATATTATTGAACTGAGTGAAATAGCTTGTGATAAAATATTTAGTATTTTTAAGGTGATCTATTTTTAAATAAGTAAATTAGACCAATATATAGTTACCATTGTGATTTCTTATCCCAGTTATAATTATTCTCAATCATCTTGAGTAATTTTCTCGAATGATCAAGGCTATTTGGATGTTTGGTCATTCTTTAGGGAACTAATATTATTTTGTATTGGACTGGTTGATGTCATTCAATCCAATGAATATTTAGAGCAATAACCAAACAAATTGCCTTTCATTGGACATTTGATATTTATTCAATGTCTAAAAAGTGAGCAGATGATTAATATATTAATTCAAGAAAGATAACTCCAACCCTGAAGTGATAGAATATATTTTGTATTTTGTGTCTAGGAATGACTCAAATTTAATAGAAACTTTATTTTCCTTTGAATTGGATGATCATATACATTGACTGCAAATAACATTCTTCTTACATTGGGCTTTTTTTTTTTAAAGAACATATGTAATTCTGTAGGGATACAAAACAAAACCTCCCATATTCTGTGACTTAAGAGAACTTGGCTTTGAAAAAATATATGTTTTCTGGAAAAAGGTATAAATTGAGTTTTGTATATTAGACAATTGAAAGTACACTAAAAGTTGTTTTCACTAGAGACAGCGTGATGCATTGCATAACTATTCTTTTGGTGTCAGACAGATTTGAGCTCAAGCTCTTATTCTGTTATGTACTATGTGATCTAAGGTAATAGAAATGTTAGTGGATGTGTAGTAGTAGTGCACAGTGTTTATTGAGTACTTACTATGTGCTAGTCACTTTTTTAAAAGTATGTAAATTTTATTGTGTATATTTAAGGTATACAACATGATGTTATGGGATACATATAGATAGTAAAAAGGTTACTATGGCAAAGCAAATTAACATACCTGTCATCTCACGTAGTTATTCATTTTTTATAGTACGGAAAGAGCAGCTAAAATTGATTTCACATGAATCTGAAAGACAGTATACTTTTATTACCTATAGTCCTCGTGTGGTACATTAGATCTCATTAGATGTACTTGTTCATCCTACATTATCTGGTACTTTGTATCCTCTGACCTACATCTCCCATTCCCAACCTTGCTACTCCCTGTCCCTGGTGACCACTGTTTTGTTCTCTATCTCTATGTATTTGAATTTTGCCAGTCACTGTTTTTAATTGTGTTGTCTCATCTAATTATCTTCTGAGGAAGAAGAGAGAAATTGAATAACTTGCTCAAGGTCGTAGAGATTTAATAAGTAGCAGAACCAGGGTTCTAATCCTGAAAGCCTGTTTCCATATCCCTCACTCTAAACATAGATCTAAA
>NW_012145523.1:2766876-2771021 GCF_000956105.1 Propithecus coquereli
AACTTGCTGTATTTCCCATACAATCTATCTTGTTATGCTGTTGATGTTACCTCTTAAATACCTCTCAAAGCTACCCTTTCACCTCCATTCACATCACTACTGCCTTAATTTACGTTCCCATTATTAATTACTGAAAGCTAAGATAAAGCTAGTAATTGGTCTTGCCCCTTTCCAGTATTTTCCATTGGCTAGAAGAGTTATCTTTCTAAAATATGAATCTACTTATTTCACACTTGTAGTTATTCACTGGTTTCCTGTTGCCTCAGAACAAAGTCAGTACCTCTTAGTTAGGCTATTAATGATTTGATCATGCCTATAGCTCTTCTCTAGTCCCATTTCTTGATAGTCTTTTCAAACCCATATCCATATATATACACAAAGAGTGCAAATGTTAGCAAGTAAAGACAAAGAGTGGGAAAGTCTAGCAGTGACATAATCTGGAATGTGTATTTATGAATTAAAGGTACTAATGATAGGAAGAGCCTCAGTAAGAATGTATGGTGGGGAATGTTTTCCTGCAATTCATAGATTTATAATGTCAGCAAATTAGGGAGTGCATTTAATAAAATCCTCCATTTAACGTGTCTTGGAGTCTTACTACATGAAGCCTGCTAAGTAAAGGGTAAGGTATTGGGCTGCTAAATAAAGAAGGTTAATGTGCATTTAAGGCTGGCTTCCAGCTTCAGCATAGAGATGGAGGAGTATCTGCCATCATGTACCACGACAGTGAAAAGACCCTTAGGCAATCTGTACTACACCAAACAGCCATTTGTCTTTTGACCAATACCCTATTTGTACTGATCTTGTTTAATAATGAGCACAGAGAAACATATCAGCATAGAAATTATATTATCCAGCATTTTCTAGTTACAGCTACAGTAACAAATAACTTCAAAGTCTGGTAACTCATAAAGCAACAAAAGTTAAATTTTTCCTCATGATTGGTTGTAGCTCTGTTCCCTGTGTCTTCCCATTCCAGGTCCTAGATTGAAAGAGTAGCTGTGATCTGGAATATGTTCTTCTTGTGACAACGGGGAAGGGCAAAAGTCTGAGCCAACCAGTGCAATAGCTCTCATAGCTTCTGTTAAAATAAGATGAATGTTATTTTCAATCTGCTTGCCAAACAAGAATGACCAACCAAGCCCAACTACAGTTAGGGGGCTGGATTGGAAAATATATTTCTCAGAAATGGCAGTAAAATGCAAGCCTTTTGATAATGGGCAAGGATTTATTACCATCTTATTGAGATGGGAAAAGCCAATAATGGGGAATAATCGTGCAATCTCCCGTAGGCCCTATGAAAAAGTATTACAGTGCACAGGAAGAAAACTCACATTCTGAAGATTTGGGGCAATCTGACTTCTAAAAATTATTTACTAGGAGGAATTCAGAAGAAAATTTTGGTGAAATGAAAGAAAAATTTATCTTTATGAAATAGGAGCAGAATACCATAAGACTAACATTAAGAGACAGTACTGTCAGAATTTAGAGATGATGGCCAAAATCTATATTTTAGACAAGCATTTTAGAAGATTCTGATAGAAAATCAGGTGTGGGAAACAAAGAATATTTTTCTAAATCTTTTAGGTAACTTCCATTTGAATTAAAAACAGTATATATCTCTTCTTCTGAATTTACTACAGAAAGTAAAAATAAAAAATTTAATACATATAGAAAAATACAGGAAAAAAAGGAATGGAAATATAGCCATAAAACAATAGTTAATGTAGGCCATACAACCTAGTTTTACCATTAACTGTTAAAAGAAAGGAACTCATATTCACTCAAAAAATAAAATTGAAATATGTGAGCTTTAAAGAGAAAGTGGCTCATTTAAAACAAAGTGACAAAGAATATAGGTCACAGTTTTTGGTCTGCTGCAGTTTAGTAGGTTTTTTTTCTTAGTATCATAAAGTACGGGTCTTGTGTCCTATATAGAATGCATAGATGATATCTTTTAACCTAAGAAAGCAGTTATTCCTCATTTATTGGCTATAATAAAATCATTTTAGTTAAACTGCATAGAAATAATAGAAAGTAGTCTACCGTATTTGTTATATTTTATCTAGAAAAGTAGATTGAGTCATTACTAACCTATTGTAAAATGTTCCTTAAAATTTCACTTCTTTCATGGATTGGGGGCCCTCTTATACCTACTCATTTTCACTTAATTCATGCTTTTTATACGTTTCCTACAGGAAGCGTCAGGACATGCTACATGGATAGAATGATAAATTTTCTATATAGCATCAACTGCACTAATCCTTTGTTGGGAAGTTTAAGTAGGCTCTGTGACAGTGAGGTTTGAGTGTAGCTTAAAGTATGGATACAGATGCTTGTTTCTGTCTGCACTGCGCAATTTTCAGAACAATACAATCCTCCTGTTTTTGTTGTTGCCTGATGCAAAGGAGGTGCCTTCAAATTATTTTTTGAGCAAGTAGAGGCATCAGGTACCATATAAAGTTTAAAAAAATTATTTAGTTCCATATCCAGATCATACAAGTAATTTTTATCTCTCATAGTTCAGCTGACATATGTATTATTTCAGATGACATCATTGGAGATCTCTCTCTCGATGGCCTATAGGTGCCTAGTGATAGACCTAGAAACAGCAAAGTTCTTTGCAGGATCACTTTGATATTACTTTATTGGGGATGGTAATTGGTAGCTTGAGTGGGGTCCTATTTGTCCGATGGAAAAAGAAGATTGAGATCTTCTCTGACAAAGAGGTTATCAGCAAAACCTATCCCTTTAAATCTGTAATTTCTAGATATTGCTTACAAGAAAGCTCAAGCTGAAATTGGAGGGCAGGTCACAATAAGTCTCAGTTGGAAGAAAAAAATCCTTTTGCCAGAGAGAGGAGGATAGGTATTGTTCTTTTTGAGGATAAAACTAACTTAAAGCAGTTTTGGTATTTGATGTGTGCTTCTTGTAACTCAGAAAGCCAAGTACACTAGTTAGCACGTCTTTAATGTAGTCAAAGGCATGATTATGAAATAGGTTTAGAAATACAAGGAGTTCTGGTATTGTATGTGGGTATCAATAATCAGGAAGCCAAGGGTAAGAAGTGTAGTACTGATTAGTTTCTGTGAAATGAATGTGTAAATCAAACATGTTACACGTATTTTTGTATTTGGTGCCAAATATTTTTATAGTTGGAAATGGGACACAGGACTTGGTACCTTAATATCTTATGCGGTAGTGAATAGAACCAGGTATGGTCCCATCCAGCAAGTTTCAGTAGAACTTTGGTGAAGATCCAATATCAGACTGCATATCCTGGCATTGATTATCCATGTTTATTGATAGGGCTTCTTATACTTGTAAAAGGACACCTTGACACAATTAATTTATGATTAAAACATTGAATGAAATATATGTACATAAATGCCTTATAGTATGGATTGCTACTGGAGACATAGAAGTAAGTCACATGTGCCTACCCCTCGATAATTCGTTGGGAAATAGCAGAAGTCCTATTTTTCTGGTGGCTGCATATCTCATTAGAGTTATGGGTATCTGCCTATTAGAGTCTAATTTTTGTACAAATTCCAGATATTTATTATTTTTGGCATTTTTGTGATATTTGTGGTAAAAATATTGTTGAATTTGATCTGCTTTAGATACTTGCTTTTAAATTTGTCTTTATTAGTGGGAAAATGTACTTTGAATCTGGGTATTAAAAATTTTATTGGCAGCCTTTGTTGATAGATTGACTTAACTATCTTGAGTATATACATTCATATGTTATTTTTTGAATAGTTTTTCATGGAAATAAATTCACTCTGAATATTTATTTGTGGTTTTCAGGAAGATGAGCAAGCTTCCTTTTTAACATGCTTGCCTCCATTGTATATCTGGCAAATATGGCAGGAATCACAATATACATACATGAGGCATTTAACGAAAAAATTTGGAGTATACCAACAATGCTTTTTTTTTTCTTTGCATGACTTTTTTTTTTACTTCTTATGCCAACTCATGTACAAAGTGAGAAGTTTTTTTATATCATCTAACCAACAAATTGTGGAGTATCAAATATACTTGTTTTTAAGAGAATTTTTAAAAATTTGCATTGCATTCAATTCACATATATCCTTCTCTAGAAAGCTTCTAAAGAAAAAAAAAATACCTAGGTCTAGAAG
>NW_012145523.1:2771071-2773797 GCF_000956105.1 Propithecus coquereli
TATAGGGAATTACAAAGTAACTAGGATAGCTGGAACAATTTTGAATAAAGTTGGAAGAATTATACTTACCTATCTTTAAGACAGACTATAAAGTTAGAATTTTTAAAAATTGAATATTTATTTAAAAAAATATTTCCCCCAAAGTTGGTGGCTGATCATATACAAGGAAATTTTAGAGTGTGCTGCTGGAGAAGGCTAGTCAGCACAAAATGAAGGGTATGAATTTGGAAGTGTAGGTGATACTGCCTTAGCTGGAGCATGAACCAGAATAAATATCATCATATGACTTTTGATCAGCAGTGAATTTTATGATACAGCAGAGAAGGCTGTAAATGACGTAAGTCATAAAATAGCATTAAAATAATATGGCAGTGTGATTTTTATTTCTATAAAGGCAAGGATTTCTTGTTTTTATGATTATGTAAAATCACGAACAACTTAAAGGCCTTAAAAGGAGTCATAGTATTCATCAGCATCATGGCCAATAACTAGACATTTTTTAAAAGCAAGGATACATGCTGTAGACCAAGCATCAACTTTAGATACTTAGACAGACTATTCGGAAGTCAAAATGAAACTTTCTGATGATGTAGCCAGAAAATCTTACAGATGTTAAGTCATTTACATTGGAGATGAGAGAAGATTTTCAACTAGGGTGTTTGTTAAACAGTTTTGGTTTTCATCAAGTGGTCAGCTTTTTCTACAGCTGGAGTTGGGAGTAAGGGGGTTGATATGGGGCACCAATGGTAATATAATCCAGAGAAGAATACGATTTTATATTTGCCAGGCATTAGAAAGGTACAGTATTTTGATCTTTAGGATAAGTACTGAGGTTTCACCTGGCATAGTTAGTATTGGACAGGAGTCTAATTTGGAGTTTGAAAAAGCCTCCCTCGCTGTTGCAGCCATATCTACCAAACGTAGTCCAGAGAGGCAAAGGAGCTGCTAGGAGATTGAGGGGAAATCTGTCGTAAGCAAGTGGGTGTTGCTCATTCTAGTGAATCCAAATTGCTATACCCTAAAAAATTCCTTACTTCTTAAGGCAAAATAAGGTAACAGGTTTAATATAACCAGGAAAACTCAATACAGGACTCCAGATAGACCTTGTTTAGGAGAGGGATAAGCCTTTTCACTTTTCTGGTTCTGTGGTGACAGCCTGCCAGTTGTTATGGGCATTGATCTATTGTAACATAACCCAGTTTCCACTGTCAGCCATAACCGTCCATGACTAAGTATATGGATTTGTCAAACTATTGGTCTGAGGGCATATGGATAGCTTCTGCTTAGGAAAATGCAAGGTGTTATTCTTACAGAATTTAGTAAAAATTTGGTATTTCCATTATATTCTGGGTCAAGTATACTGGAGTATCTGATATGAAAGATGAATAAGAATTAGATATTAGGCTAATAAGGACAGTATAGGGGAACAAAACTCTGAAATGTATAGTAGTGTATGGGTTGTTTTTTGTTTTTCTTAAGTTTGGTTGTATTAGTCAGGATAGGCTATGTGATACCAAATTGACTCTGAAATCTTAGTGGTTTTATACAGTAAAGTTTTATGTATTGCTCATGTGACCAGTATAGTTTACTCAGGGATCTAAGGTTTCAGGTTCCATCCTCATATTTCAGAGTAGGCAGTGTTCTTCATAGGAGAGGAAGAAAGAGACTGGAGAATTATGCATGGGCGTTTGACTTTGTAATCCACAAGAGACTTCTGTTATCATTTCATTGATTTAGTCACAAAAGGGGCTAGGAAATGTAGTCTTCTGTATACATAAAAAGGAGGAATATGATATGGGATTTGTTAATAACTAACATTGTCTCTCACGTACTTCGTTTCTTAGCTGAGAAAATTAGTAAGTGCAGTGATTCTTAGTCAGAATTATAGTTCTTGGTCATAAAAGGATGTGAAGATGATTGAGGAGGTGGTGACATAGTGGTGTCAAACCTGACTTTAACTGGTATTATGCCATTTGCCAATATTTGGGCATATTGAATAAGTCTATCTCATTAGCATGTTGAGATCAAAAGGTGGGGCCTCAGATGGGATAATTTTTGGGGTCATCTTAGTTTGGGGCTTCAGTTAAGTCAGTAAGAATAAAATTCCAGTTCCAGTTCTTGGTAAGATCAAATGAGTACACTTCACCCTGTTTCTTCTACTCAGTGCAGGAATAATACCTTACATGGATAGAATCCATGGAGCAGCTATTTACTCTGAAAAGTAAATGGTAGTAGGTAGATTGGGAAACAAGAGCAGAATTCACAGTACCGTTGAACTAGTGGTAAAGTTCACTATATTTCTTGCCTCTGCAATATCCCCAGCATGAAGTAAATCCTCTGGAAACCTGAAATTGAACACCAGGTTGCAGTGAGAGCACTCTGGGAGAAACCCTCTAGTTCTGGTGCAGAAGTTCCTTGTTAATTTTTCTTTTCTTCAGCCTGTTCTCTCAAGTTCCAGCCCTAATGTAATCTTTCCACCGGTGGCAGCCTATAGAAGCCAAAACTCTGAAAGAGAGGTAAACATCCCTTTGATCGGTAGAGCTAATAAGGCCCTAAGAAGGTGGGACAAACACCTGTTCTTTTTTAAAGTCTGTCTTCCTGCTGGTGAACCCAGATGTGAGCAGACTTATAGAAGTACCTGGAAGAGAAGGGAAACTAAAGCCCTAGTGTTTTGACAGGAGAACTGAAAAGAAGAGCCCCAGAACTGGAAAGTATTAGGGATACCA
>NW_012145523.1:2774777-2776915 GCF_000956105.1 Propithecus coquereli
TATACTTACCTATCTTTAAGACAGACTATAAAGTTGATGAAGTAATGAAGACAGTGTGGCATTAGCAAAGTGATAGACACATGTATCAGTGGAACAAAAGCATCCAGAAATAGTCACATACATATATGGACAATTAATTTTTGGCACCCTAATGGAGAAAAGATAATCCCATGCCAAAAAAATGAGCCTTGACCTAAACCTCATGCTTTTTGTAAAAGTTAATTAAAAAAATTAAGTCTAAATGTAAAATGTGAAACTATAAAACTTGTAGAGGAAACGGGGAGGAATTCTGTGTGACTAAGGCTAGACAAAGCCTTAGATATGACACCAAAAGCATGATTCATAAAAGAAAAAAAAATAGATAAATTTGATTTTGACTTCATCAGAGTTAAAACTTTTGCTCTGCTAAAGATACAATGAAAAGACATGGTACAGACTGGAGGAAGATGACAGCAAATCACTTAATTGACAAAGGATTTATGTCAAGAATATATAAAAGAGTTGAACAGATATTTCATGAAAGAGAATATAAGGATGTCAAAGAAGCTCATGAAAAGATGTCAACATCGTTAGCCAATAGATAAATGTGTATTAAAAACACTATGAAATACCACTATACACCTAATAGAATGGCCAAAATAAAAAATAGCTGTGGTGCCAAATACTGGCAGTGATGTGTAGAACAACTGGAACACATTACTGGTGGGATTGCCAAATGGTACCGCCACTCTCAGATATAGTTTGTCAATTTATTATAAAGTTAAACATACACTTGCCATATATTTAGCCTTTCTACTCCTGTGTATTTATTTATGGGGAATGAATGAAAACCACATTCACATAAAAACCTTTGGGTGGATGTTTATACTAGCCCTATTCACAATTGTTGTAGCAATTGCTATACCTGAAATGCCCTTCATAGATGAATAGATACACAAACTTTAATACATAAATTTATACAATGAAATACTACTCATTAATTAAAAGGAATGAATTCTTTATATATGTACTTACTCGGTTGAATTTCAAAGGCAATATGCTGAGGACAAGATGGGAGACTCAGAAGGTTAAATACTATGATTCTATTTATATCACATTCTTAAAAAGTCAAAACTGTAGTGATAGAGGAGAGATAAGTGCAGTTACCAGAGATTATGGATGTTGAGAGGGTGTCACTATAAAGCTGTAGTGGGATAGCACAGTGATTTTTTTGGTGTGATGGAACTGGTCTATGTTTTGATTGTGGGTTTATACACATCTATATATCTGTTAACATTCTCAAAATGTTACACCAAAAAAAAAAAAAAAAGAGAGAGAAGAAAGAAAGAAATCAATTTTACTGCATAATCATTTAAAAAATAAAATTAACTATAAAATGAATAGAAAATTCCTAGGTTATGTAAAGCATAAGTATCAAATAATTCTTTTAGCTTTCTGTGTAGTCAGCTATTTTTCTATTTTCTTGCATTTGCTAATTTCAGCACTTCTAGAGTATATTGTTAATTCTATTTCTGTTAAATACGCTGAGACTTGGCTGAATGTAGAGATGGCACCAGGATAAATGACTGGACATTTGGCCTTACTGCTGTGGCATGATTTGACCTTGAAGGATATCAGAGTATGCATGAATAGTTAAGATCATCTACATGTAATTATAACGTGTCTATTTTTTTCTTTCCAATTTAGAACTTCTTAAGTTCTCCTAAGGTGTTGGGAAGTTACATCATTAAATGTCTAAGGCATTCACGTATCCATGTTTACTATAGTGGTGACTGCCATTTGTAAAATGTCCAGGAAATTTTCATAAAGGGACTAGGACATTTAGTGCATTTTAAGGGTTGGCATGTTAAAGGTTGGGGTTAAACTGTAGTGCTGTTAGGCTTTTACATTTGAAAGTTTTTAATAAATTTTGAGTATTTTTAGTAAATATGTGAAAGGAATTTATAAGAAAGCTATTTTGTTCTCAAACTTTGTAAATTCTGTTACATACTATAAATACTAATAATAATACTACATCATAGATTTAGAATTAATTCCTTTGTATGTACAGATTCTTAAATTTTGTTTCCTTCCTAACACACATTGACACATTCCAATCTTTGTTGTTTAAACTTTGATTTTTTTTGCTATATTTGTTA
>NW_012145523.1:2777217-2777808 GCF_000956105.1 Propithecus coquereli
ACAGGAGTTTGAGGCTGCAGTGAGCTATGAGCATGCCACTGCATTCAAGCCTGGGCGATAGAGGGAGACCCTGTCTCAAAAAAAAAAAAAAAAAAGTTATCAAGCAGTTGACATACACATAAAATTCTAGCACTAGTAAGTATGTGTCAACAATGTCACAAGATACAAGATTCAGACAAAAGTGAATTATATTTCTCTTTATTAACAATGTATGATAGAAAACCAAATTTCAAAGTATCATTAACAATAGCTTCAATAAAATTAATTAACATTAAGATATAAATTTCACAAAAATTTCACAAAAACGTACAGGATCTGTGTGCTGAAAACTCCAAATTTCTGATGAAAGAAATCAAAGATCTAAAGAAGCAGAGCACTATATTGTATTCATACACTCAACATAGTAAATATGTTATTAAATTGAGATATAGATTTAATACAATACCAATTAAAATCCCAGCTGAATATGTTAATTGATATAGCACAGATGCTTCTAAAGTTTATAGGGAATTACAAAGTAACTAGGATAGCTGGAACAATTTTGAATAAAGTTGGAAGAATTATACTTACCTATCTTTAAGACAGACTATA
>NW_012145523.1:2789843-2791024 GCF_000956105.1 Propithecus coquereli
ATTTATGGTTTTTTTTAATGACCTCCTTTGCTTTAGTTACAACTGTACTCTTAGGGTTATGAGTGCTGAATTTCTGATTATGGTCTCACAAGAGTTCGGCTATTTCATGTGAGTTACTTTAAAAATTAAAGTGGGATTCCATGAATAAGAGTATTTTTTGGAAGAAATATCTCTTCCCTTCATCAGCACTTTGACTTCTTCTAATCAGTTAACTCTTTAATATTCAGCTGCTATGAAAATGAACCTATTTGAGAAATAATAGAGATGAAATCCCAACTAAGAGGACTAAACATATTTTTTCTTGGGAAAGAAAATTGGAAAAGACTTTTGGAGATAGTTTTTATTCCACTTCCCTTTGTTTTACATTTGAAAAACTTGTAAACCTGTCTTTTTTTTTTTTTTTTCTAAAATGCTGCTCTTTAATGATTGGTGATTGAAGAGTTTTAGATTATTAAGTAGATTGATCATTGGCACCATTTCTTTACTGAGATGATTTTTTTCAGTAACGCTATTAAGAACTTTATTAAGACTCCTTGGTTTATTTTTTTTTAAGATGGAATACTGTTTTCCTGTATCTATAGTATTAAGAATTGTTTAGAAGAGATATGATAAGCTACATTTAACATGAGTTAGATATTATGAATGCCTTTGTTAGATTACTGTGCATGACAAGATCTCTGTCAGGACCTACCCCTTTAATGTGCTTTCACTCTTTACTGAGGATTTTTCTGCATAATTCTAAAGTGAGCATTCTTTTACGTAAAACTTAGCTTAAAATTAGAAATATTGTAAAAAGCCTTCAAATAAAAAGTATATTGAGTTCTTTCTCTTTCTCAAGATTAAGGTTCTTAAAATTATGTTGTTGGCTGGGCGCAGTGGCTCAGGCCTGTAATCCTAGCACTCTGGGAGGCCAAGGCGGAAGGATTGCTTGACCTCAGGAGTTCGAGACCAGTCTGAGCAAGAGTGAGACCCTGCCTCTACTATAAATAGAAAGAAATTAGCCAAACAACTAAAAATAGAAAACATTAGGTGGGCACGGTGGCATATGCCTATAGTCCCAGCTACCCAGGAGGCTGAGGCAGGAGGATCGCTTGAGCCCAGGTGTTTGAGGTTGCTGTGAGCTAGGCTGATGCCACGGCACTCTAGCCCAGGCAAAGAGAGTGAGACTCTGTCTCAAAAAA
>NW_012145523.1:2791074-2793766 GCF_000956105.1 Propithecus coquereli
GTAATTTTATATGGTTCTACATAGGGGGGTGATTTATTGTAAGAAATACTTTTTTGCCTTTTTTCATGGACCGTAGGGACCATTGTGAGGCATTTCTAGTTTTTCTTTTTGGCAGTGTTGATGTTTAGGAATTCACTTTCCTCCTAAATCACTAACTCAGGTATAGGTAAGAAGTCCATGAACAGATTAGGAAATTGTGTAATCTCTATGCATAGTTTTCTTTATTATTTTTAAACATCTAGGCAGAAGTGTTAAATGTAATATAGTACTTAAGCAGTTATTTGTGAAGTAGCCTTGACTATTGATTCAATTCATTTAAAATGGACTAGATTGCTTAATAGCTGTTCTTCTTTACGGAAACATTTAAAAAAAAATCCCAAGGGATTCCGTGGTAGTTGTGTTTTTCTTATGAATCTCTATCTTTGACTTAAGGACAAAGTAAAAGAATATCATTGATTTGTGATATGAGTTTACTTTTTTGTTGTTGTTTAAGGCTATAGGGCCAGTTAATACAATTGAATTTTAATTTCCTGTAATGAAGTACCTTATTTCCAGATACTATATTTTTCTAGCTGATATAATATAGTTTATTAACCTATAGATTTTTATAGTAGTGATAATGATAATTTTGCTATTGGTTCTTGTTATGTGACCATTTCTGATTTGAATAAAAATAGCCACATTATTAGAAAAATGTGTTATTTATCAATCTTATTGAAACCAGAGAGCTGGAATAATTAAGAGACTAGAGTAACTTCAGATTCCTTTTGAGCTTTAATAATTTTAAAGTTTTCCTCATTACCAAATTTTCTTAATTACTTGTGAGAATGAGTACTTCTACATTTAAAATATATTTAGAAATCTGTGATTTTACCCTTTCTTATGAATGTAAATAGGTATTTCAGAGTACATCATAAAACATTGTAAATAGATATTTTTTAATTCCTGATAAAATCTGGTTTATAGCAATTTATTATAAACTGCATTAAGCACATACAATGAAGGAATATGTATTTTCATTATTGGAATACTATATTCATGTATCAGTGCTGCTGGTTGAAAATTGTTATATGTAACTTTGTAAAGCAATACATTATCAAGCTTAATGCAATCATTTATTTTTCTTTTGTTTCTTTTTAATTCAACAGACATATCAAGTGCTTAATCTTTGTCTGACATATCTCTGTGTGCTTTTATGTTTTGGGTATACATTGTGTAATTAATTGCCACTTTTTATTTCAATATTACATAAATCATTTCTGAGGGCATACTTGGACATAAGTGACATATTACATATTTCTCTGGGTTTTTCTTTTAATAATGTGATTTTGAAAAATAGATCTAAATAAAAAATTTATTTAAAAATAGATTTGTTCTTCCAAAACAGTATTATGTACATATTTAAAATTATCTACAATAGCCTGCTATTCAAAAGAATATTATGATAAGGTCATTATTATGGAAAAGTGATATATGTATATTTCTTATGTTATATTTACTTGAAGCAGGACATATATGTATGCACAGATAATCTTTGATGTTTTATTTTGAATATTAAAAAACTATATGGTTATGATTCAATTTATTATATTTAATTTGGAAAGGATAACATTAATTTTCTCATGTTTGTGAGAAAATACATTCTTGTATAATATAAAGTATAATAGCCATTGTCAGCAAAATAAAGGTTAGATTTGAATATGGTTGTTATTTTTTGTCATAATACTGAAATGGAACACTATGTTTATAATAAACATTTGATGATTACATAATGAAATTATCTGTACTTTACATGCAGTGCTACTCTTTTGGCATTCCTGGTTGAACTACTTAAAAGTTCAGTAGCCATGCAAGAACAGATGCTGGGTGGAAAAGGCTTTTTAGTCATTGGCTACTTACTTGAAAAGGTAAGTGATGTGTATTGATGGTTTTGTTGTGTAGCCTTCATAGTTGGACAACTGACAATCACCAATTATATTTTTTCTGTAGTTTCTCTTTCCATTACTCTTTCCTTACTCCAGTGTAGGAGTAATATTATTTGCTAATTCACAAACATTTTGATATTATGCACTTGCATATAAATATAAACACGAAATTAAACTGGGGGTTAGAAGTGTAAATAATTAAGAAATTTTGAGTGAAAATGGAAACTAAAGAAAAATTCTTTCATATATTTCTATTCAAATTTTAACTATCATTTTCCTTACTTTTTTCTACAGTAGTACTCCCTTTTCCCCAGTTTCACTTTCTGAGGTTTCAGCTATCCATGGTCCAAAAATATTAAATGGAAAAGTTCTGGAAGTAGAGAATTTATAAGTTTTAAATTGTGCTCCATTCTATGTAAAGTAATGAAATCTCATGCTGTCCCTCTCCATCATGCCTGGGACGTGAATATCCCTGTGCCTAGTTTATCCACACTATATATGCCCTTAGTCATTTAGTAGCCATCTCAGTTATCAGATTGAAAAACCATGGTACATATAAGATATAGATAGTTAGATAGATAGATAGGTAGATGGAGATAGACATAGATGTTACTATCCTTTGCTTCAGGAATCGACTAGAGTTCTTTGAACTACCTCCTGTGGATAAGTGGGGGACTACTGTAGTTGTTTCTTTGCTATTTTTACATTCAGACTGAGTTTCTTAAAAATCTTAACATTTTATTTGTTAAATAGGTTTACTTTTTAGT
>NW_012145523.1:2793816-2794817 GCF_000956105.1 Propithecus coquereli
CATTAGAAACAAATTAATTATGTTTATATACAGTTACTAAATATTTTCAGGTTATTTGCGGGCCAAGACTGTTGTGATATTCTTTAATAATATGGACCACAAAGCTCTGGAGAGATAATAAATATGCTAAGTTATTAGAGGCACTATTATACTATTTCTTCTATTTTTTCCCTAAGGTTTTGCCCTTTAATATATGATACTTGAAATAAATATTCTTAATTGAAACTTACTAAGAATTAGAAGATGGTAATTATTTTTAAGAAAAAAACCCAATAGATTGTTAGCATCATTTTCCTTAAAAGGAGACAGGATTAAAAACCCTTAACCATTCCTGAAGTAGAATTGCTACTTATAGAACATGGTATGTTATAGTACTGTCTATTGAAAAGTTTAGCAATTATATATCATGATGTAATAATCACTATACTTTTTGTCTATCAAATAAAATATTCCTTTGAAAATCTATTCCTAGGTATTGCTATACTTTTCAAGAGAATGTTCTATGTTGTGTATGTTAGTTTGGGCTGACACAGATACTTTTCTTTTGGTTTATCCTACAGTATATATTTAGAACCTCTACCGATGAACTGATGTGTTCTAGACAGGAAGTGGTATGTAGGAGATATAGGAATGGGCTGAAGTATCCTTTATATTTGCCTTTGTATCTAGGGGAGTTGGAAATAGGCAAGAATGGAGAGAAATTTTGTATGGCAGTACACAGAATTTTGCAAGTTTATTGTGAGCCCTGCAGCAATCCGATGCATTTTAGTTACTGGTAAGTTTGTTAAATTATGTTTGAAATTGTACCTCTTCGAAGATGGCCATCTATTTACTATTACGTCCACCATGTCAAATATTCCTTATTTTAAAGATTTTTTTTTTTTGAAAAGATGTAGTATTGCATTGGGTTTTAGGTATAAATTAAAAATACTTTTGTTAGTGAATGCATTTGACTTTTTAATTGGTGTCATGGTTAATATTGAAGTGAAATCAACATTTCA
>NW_012145523.1:2806974-2811660 GCF_000956105.1 Propithecus coquereli
CATAAAAATATAATTGTTGTTTATGTTGAACTTCTATATGCCAATCTTGCTCTTCCTCAATTAATTCTAATTGTAGATTTTTCAAAAAATTTTCTTTGTAGACAATAATATCATCTGAGAATGATAGTTTTATTTTTTCCTTTCTAATATTTATTCTTTTTATTTTTTCCCTTGCCTTATTGCACCATCTAAGACTGTGAATAAAAGTTGTGATAATGGGAATCTGTATGTTATTCCTGATCTCAGGGGCGATGCTTTTAACAATTAGTCACTAAGTATGATATTTGCTATATATTATTTTTTGTAGTTTTTTTAAGTCAAATTAAGGAATTATCTATTTTTAGTTTACTGAGAGTTTTCTTTATCATAATCAGGTGCTGAATTTTATCAAATACTTTTTTTGCAGTATTTGAGATGATTATGATGTTTCTACATTATTTTGAATTTAGTGAATTACATTAATTGATTTTCAAATGTTAAACCTTCCTCATATTCCTGGACTCCCATTTACTCTTATTTCCACTCCTATTACAATCAGGCTTTCATCCTTACACTTTCCTTAAAATGATTGATGTCATTGTCACCAATGGCTTTTACATTCTAGCCTATGGTTATTCCTCAGTCTAACATTTCTCTAATTTCAGTTGAACATTCTCTCCTTGAAATGCTACTTTCAATTGTGCTTTGTGACAGCTTCTTTCTTTGTATTTTTCCTACCTCCTTAAACTCCTCTTATCCTCTCCTAGTAGTTCTTCATCTTTCTATGATAAATTCTAATGACCGTTCTGTCACAGTGCTTAATCCTGGAAAGCTTTCCACTTTTCTGTCCATACAGTATCTTACTCTAATTGAGCTTATCGATTTTCCTACCTTTCATTGTCCTGTAAATACTAATTACACTCAATTGAAATGTTTCTCCCATTGGATGTCTAGTAATCTTTATGAAACCTAAATTATCCACACTGTTTGATTTTTCTCTCAAATTTTCATCCTTCGCTCTTATTTATCTTAGTTAATGGCAATACCATTCAACAAATAGTTCAGAACAAAGAAGTTAATCCTTTTTGACTCAACTTTTTGTACTCTAGATTCAAACTCTCAGCAAATTATGTTGTATTACTATCAATTACTACTTTCTACTTATTACTCTGCTCCTTACTGTGTTCCTTGATATGTTAGTACAAACCATCATCATCTTTCACCATTGGTTATCCATAGTCCATTTTTCACTTGCAGTCAGACTAGTCCTCCTAAAAAGTAGCTTATCTTACTATTCCATCCTGTTCAGAATGAAGTTGTAAATTTCAGATCTCTGATATCATCTCTTACCACTTTCCTTGCTTTCTGTGTTTTATCCACACTTGCCATACAAAGGCCTCTTTGCCTTTCCCTTAAAAACTAAAATGGTTGTTTATATTTTCAGCACCTAGAACAGTGCCTGCCTCAATAAATAGTTGTTGAATTGAACTAATGAAAAGGCCTTGCATGTTTGGCTGATTACCTGAAAAGACTACCTTTTTCACTTTCATTCACTCAGATAAATGCTCACATTGTGTTATTTTTAAATAATCAGTGGCTGGTTAGTAGTATAGGTAATAAAGTTTTCATTTTTAATTTCTTATCAGTTAATAACAAGTTACTGGTTATCTTTCACATAGCTTTTCTCTTGTGGAAATGTATCTACGTAAAGTGGTCTAATGAGGGATCTTTTTTTAAATCACCTTTAGACTATTCCGTGAAAAAAGTTTAAGGTGTTTTTGTTTTATTTTGCCAGAATATGAGCTTGAAGAAAATTTAGAGGTTATCTAATGTATTCAATAGGATATTTTAGGTTGTAGTTAATAGAGAATTTGATTCAAAGGAGCTTCAAAATTAAGGAAATATACAAGCTAGTGTAACTTAAAGTCTCATGATAGATGGCTTATCAATCAGTCTTGGCAGGAAACAGATGGCATACTCAATCTGGGTTATTGAGAAGAGTTTAATGCAAAGCTATTTACAAAGCAGTGAGCATTGTTAAGGGAACTCAGCAAGGTTCGAAGAGATGAAGGGAGTAAGTGTTTAGTATAACTCAAAGAGAAAGTTATTCTAGCTGTGAGAGAAGGGCACCTGATGGGAGTGTGGTCTTTAATAAAGGAGTACAGTATACTGACTTGAAGGGATGAAGCCAGAAAAATAAATGTCCCAGCTTCATTTTCTTCCTGTCTGTAATTTCCTGCTGCTGTCTCCAACTAGTCAAATCCAACTGGAACCCAGTAGGCAAAGAAGCGTCCCAAGCATAGAAATAGGACAGGGAAGGTTGGAGAGCCAACATAACGTGTATGGTAAGTTGTGTTTCAGGGTTGGGTTATCTGAGTCTCAGTAATGTCAACAGACTCGGGTTTTGTCTATATCTCTGCTGTACCAATTACAGTGATGATTTTATACTAAAGCTGATCTCCTTTGTAGTCACAGGACAGCTGCTGGGGGTTTAGTGTGTAGACTTTCACATTCAGTAGAGAGAGTGTTCCTTTCTCCCAATTGCTGAACAAGATCCTCCTAATTTGATTCGTTAGTTTAGGTCCTGGTTTCCCTTTGAACCAACAATTGTTGCTATGTGATTGCCAAACTTCGATGCTGAGTCTCTGAACTTATCATTGCCTGCCACCTCTCCAACCACCCCACCGAAAAACAACAAATTATTCATATGATTGGATTGGGCTATTTGGAGCTCAACCTTAGAGTCCTGGGAAGAGTGGAATGGATATTGAGGATTAACTACTTCATGATGTACCTATACCAATTAAAATAATTTTACAGAGTTTATTTAATGTAAAATCATATGTGAGATATATATATGTGTGTGTGT
Source organism: Propithecus coquereli (assembly GCF_000956105.1). Classification (NCBI taxonomy): domain Eukaryota; kingdom Metazoa; phylum Chordata; class Mammalia; order Primates; family Indriidae; genus Propithecus; species Propithecus coquereli. The sequence goes on from NW_012145523.1 coordinate 2,809,823, forward strand.
GTGTGTATGTGTGTGTGTGTATATATATATACAGAGAGAGAGAAAGAGAGAATGGTTTCTGTAATAAAAAATTAATATTTCTGGTAACTCATTCCATTGTTGGCTGCTCTAAATGTTGGAAAGATCTCTCTTTACCGAATGGTAATTTCTCCATATAACATCCATTACTCCTATTTGGTTTAGCTAATTCTGGAGTGGATGCTGTAATATAATTGTCTTTTCTAACTTCTCAGATTCCATTTTCAAATATGGTTATTCAAGTCACACATGGGACTTCTTAAAAATTATGTATTCCGTCACCACACAAAAGTAATGTCATATAGTTCAAATTCCAGAACTTATATTTTTCGTGAGATTCTTATTGTGTTTTTGCCTAACATTTACAGATTTATAACTCTAAATTATCCAAATGCAAATCTCTTTTTAAAGTAGCTTTACTTGAGGAAATGGAAGCAAATACCAAAATAGAAATAATATTTTAAAGCCATCAGTCAAAGTAAACACATTTAAAAACAGAGTTGGATATCTTCTTTCATGCTTTTCTAATTTCTTTGTGTTTTTTCTTACCTATTTTTATTCTATTTTTGAATTTGACATGAACTCAGTCAAACATTTACTGAGGAATTAGGGTAGGGATTGGGAAGATTTTCCTTATATCAGGAAAGAAAGATTTTTGAATAACTAATAATCAAGTAAGGAGGAATAAGTACTACTTAGAGGTAAAGGTAGTATGTTATTTGAAGAGAACATTTATTTTACACCTAGTAGGATTTTGATTAGGCCAATAAAAAGATACAATTTTAGAAAAAATATTGCCTAAAGATCAGTTTTATAATTAAAAACTACCGTGTAACAGCATTAATTGCTATGTGAGAACAACATGCACAGGGTTTTTTAATAATGTGGAAGGCCTCATGTGATGCTTCTATCGCAGAGCAAATTTGAAACATGTTTCTAAATTATGAATTCCTCATGTGAATATGTTCATAATGGTCAACCTGATTTTATTAATATATTGCCATTTAGTGTTCTTTATAAGCATATGACAATTTTATAACCTAAAGTCTGGTCACTGAGAATGTTTATCTAGTAACAGGATCTGACTGTATTCTATTTCAGAGTTTTAAGCATAAGAGTAGAAGGTATCAGATCATGTTCTTGATATCATTACTACTGAATAAAAATAGAATATATAAGATAAGCTATATGAAATTATAATTAATGAAGGTGCTGGCTGAAGTTTTAAATAACCATTGACTGCTCATTTTAATTTTATTCCTCTATCTGTGAATAAAATATTTTAAAATTTAAAGTATTATATTTTTATCATTGCAGTTCCTTTAAATATGAGTACCCAATTTTTACTCAAAATTTATCTTTGTTTTCCTACCTTCAATAACTCAGCTATTTACTAGGATCATTTCTTCTGTCTTTTTATAAATTTTTCATGTAAAGTTAAATACTGTAAGCTTTGATTTGAACTTTGTAGGCTATTACTTATCTAAGCACCATTAATATTTTTGTCAAACACACAATCCTATTCATACAGAATCATTGGTATTCTTATCATAATTCAAACCGGTTAAATGCCACCTTTTTAGTAAAACTTCTTAACTACCCTTCTGCAAATGTTACCTCTCTGTGGTTTTTTTCCATGAACTTAGTAACCTTTAACGTGTTACGTCTTTTACCTTTTTTTTCTTTTTTAACTGTATGTACCTATCTTCTCCTCCCAAAGAATATAAGTTCTGTGAGGGAGGGTTCCCCCTGCTGCCCCCCCACCACTCACCAGTTCTGTTAACTGCTCTTTCCACAGTGCCAGGGAGAGTACCTGGCAA
>NW_012145523.1:2812258-2813056 GCF_000956105.1 Propithecus coquereli
TTACAGGTGAAATTAATTTTAATGTATTTTATTTAACCTAGTATATCTAGAATATTATCATCTCAATTCAATAAAAAAGAATGAGATTTTTTTCATTGTTTTTTTCATTCTGAGGTATAAAAATCCGGTGCGTACATATTTACAGCACATCTCACTTTTGACTAGCAACATTTCAAGTGTTCAGTTGCAACACAGAGCTAGTGGCTACTGTATTGGACAGCGCAGCTTTGGCTTGAATTTTGGATGGTCTATTGTTTATCTAAATGCCATTGGTAATAGGTATATGGTGATGGCAGTTGAAAATTCTTGATGGTGGCACTGAGCTTACAGGTGGTGTTATATAAAGATGAGGAAGCATAAGATATGCAAGCAGAGTATACTTATCGAGAAGAAAGGGCCAAGGAAATAATGTTTTAAGCAAAAGATACTCAAATATTCTGAGGATTGTGTAAACCAAATGAAGACAGTATGTTCAGGAGAGTCATATCTGCTTTTTCAGAAACTATGGATAGGTCAGAAAAGTTTACGCTAAGCAAAATGCACTATGTTTGTCAATACGGAACTCACTTGTAACTTTTTGAAGAAGGGATTCAGCGGTATGATAGGGTCAGTTTATTTTGACTTTGGTTTGGAGCTAGTTTGAGTGAAGGCACTTCTCTTTTCAAATGTCTCTTTTTATGTACTTTCATGATAGTTATTTCATATTATTTTAATTTCTATGTCTAAGATCTCTTGTTTGTCAATTTCTACAGAAATGAAATGAAACTATTCTTATTAATAACTGTTTCTTTAGCTTGA
>NW_012145523.1:2814125-2814771 GCF_000956105.1 Propithecus coquereli
TGTAAACTATTAGGAATAGCATATGAAAAATTCATATGTACTTCTGGTAAGTCAGAAATTATACATTTGATATTCTGGATATTTCAAGCTAGAATTTCTGTTTTCTTTCTTTAGTCATCAAGAGTTCATATAACTAGAGCTGTCTTGGAGCAGTTTTTATCTTTTGCAAAATACCTTGATGGTTTATCTCATGGAGCACCTTTGCTGAAGCAGCTTTGTGATCACATTTTATTCAACCCAGCCATCTGGATACATACACCTGCAAAGGTATGAATTTTATTCTCATTCATTTTATTTTAGCATAATGTTATAAATTTTAGTTATGGATCTAAAGTATTCCATAGAAAAAATTTGGATTTTTCAGTTTATTATGTGGTCAATCCAAGGCAATTTTGTTACGTAATAGCTAAGATCAAAATACTGAATATGTAAGTATTCAAATAAGTGAAACCATAGTTTAAAAATAAGCTTTGTGTAACACTGCATTCTGACATCATAGGCACAATTCATACCTTTCCAAGGAAGAGAATTTGGTATTCTACTTAGTGAAAGGCTAGGAAGGAGAATAGATAAGTAATTGTATCATGACCACTTTGATCATTTTGACTGCAAAATTTCTTTTATTTTGAAGGCAGAATTTATATCA
>NW_012145523.1:2816741-2818619 GCF_000956105.1 Propithecus coquereli
TTCTCAGCTATACACAGTAATCTAGAAGTATATACCATTTACATTGTTTCTAAATCTTTGATCTTATAAATAATTAGGTGATCTTTATTATAAATTTTTAAGTAATTAGATGATCATCTTTGATTTGTTTAGAATTACTGAGAAAGAAGCTAATGACACATATTTTCATTTTTTTCAGAAATGGCATGTCATTTTATGATCTCACCAATAGTGTAATTAGACTGCTTTTCTCAGCATGCTCATGATAAATCACTACTGTAGATTTATAGCAATCTTTTGATAAGAAAAAAATATCATTTTACTATGTTAATATTTGTATAAGCTTTTATGTCTTTTTATTTTATTGATGAGGCTTTAATAATTACTCATATTTATATCTCTTATTTTGTCTTTTTGTGGCTTCCTCCATTGCTTTTAAGTTTATAATACCTAAAATTTATTGAATGTTTGCCATGAGTTGGATTTTCTGCTAGGCACTCTACATGTTAATTTGTCTAATTATATTAAAGATACATAGACATATTCACACACATACATAAGCCTGTATCTCTATATAACTATCTCTTTAATATCATTTCCATTATACAGATTAGGAAACTAAAAATTGGTACAAAGTGACAGCATCAAAATTTGAATCATAACTATCTGCTCAGAGCCCTCGTTCTTAAACGCTACGCTATCATAGAGTTTTCTCTACTCTAAACAAGTCATATATTCACTCATATTAATTTATGTTTTAAAACATTAAGAATTCTCAAATACCCCTTACCAGGTTTCCCAGTTTTTTACATTTTACCACACCAGCTTTATCATTCTCTCTTTTTATGTTTATATAAACACACATACATATACATATTTTCTTTCTGTATCAATTGAGAATAAATTATGGACATGATATCCTCTTCCCTCTAAATACTTCATTGTGTGTTTCTTGAAAGGTAAAGGCACTCTGTTAAATAACCACAAGATACCCATGAAAACCAGCAAATTAGCATTAATACAATACTATGATCTAATGCAAAGGCACCATTCAAATTTAACCAATTATCCCAATTATGTACTTTCTAGAAAAAAATATTTCTTTTACCTTGAATCTCAGTGGAGGATCATGTGTTGTGCTTGGTTGCCTTGTCACTTTAATGTTTTTCAGCGTAGAATAGTTCTCTTACTATTTCCTTGTCTTTCATGACCTTGACATTTTTGAAGAATACAGATAAATTATTTTTAGACTGACCTTATATTTGAATTTGTTAGATATTTGCTCATGATGTTTCCAGTTTTTCATATTTGCTAGGAACAACACAGAAGTCATACTGTTTCTGTCTCATTATATCACATCAAGGAGGTACATAATGTTGAATTGTCCTTTTATTAGTCATGTTAACTTTGAACATTTGATTAGGGTGTTGTCTTTCAGGTTTCTTTGTTACAAAATTACTGTTTTCTCCTTGGTAATTAATAAGTGTTTGGTAGAGAAATACATTGAGAGTATATAAATATTGTGTTCTTCAACAAAGTTTCACTTACTTATTTTAGTTCGTTGATTACTCCTGCTGGAATTAATCTTTACTGTGACAGCTCCCAAATGACAATGCTTTCTAAGACATTTATTAGTTGGCATTCTACCATAAGGAAGAACTTGTTTTACTCCTCCATTTATTTATTTTTCATTTTTTAAGTATCAGTATGAACTCATGGATTCAATGTATTCTATTAACAGTTGGTATACTTTCTTTGCAAAGGGCCAATAAGTAAGTATGTTAGGCTTACGGAGCCAGAAGATCTCTGTCGCAAGTAATCAACTCGCATTTTATTGCAGAAATAACCACAGATAGTATATAAATGAATGTGTATGGTTTGTTCCAATGAAACTTGCAA
>NW_012145523.1:2820429-2821853 GCF_000956105.1 Propithecus coquereli
ATGTTGCTTACATTATACAATATATCACAATAGTAATTATTGCTAACATTTACTGAGTGCTTATAATTACAATGGGCTAAGCACTATTCTAATTTCTTTACATAGTTTATCCATTTAATACTCACAAAATATCTCATGACAAGCATTATTATTATCTTCGTCCTAATGATGAAGAAAAAAACAAACCTGAGATATTATAAAACTTGTCCAATTTTATTAAGTGGTGGCAAAAATATAAAAAAAGTAAGGAAATTATCACTAAGATAATGTCTGTCTCTACTGGAATGGAGTTGGGGATGTAATCAGGAAGGGGAACATGATGTAGTTTCTTAGCCTAAAAAGTGTTTCTACAGGTGTTCATTTTATAATAATTCATTAAGTTGTGCATTTATGCTTTCTCTATGTGTGCTATATTTCACAATAAAAAGAATTTTAAAAAAAGTTCTACCGAATGATGATAAGGAGGGAAAAGGCACTCTGTACACTGTTGGTGGGGTGGGACAAAAATTGTGGAGAGCAGTTTGGGAAGTGGGAAGATATTTCTTTCTTAATAATAAGTGGAATGGATTGTTTGGGTGGTAATTTCCTTGCAGATGTAATAATCTCATGTGAATATTTGTCGAATGACTAAGCAGATGCTATAAATCATATAAGAAGTGATTGTGCTTTTAAAACTTTAAAAAGCAGCTATATAAATCCTGGTTGCTTCAAGAAAGACTTAATGTTAAAGGGATTTTCAAGCGACTAGTTACATTTCTAAAAGTATACTTTATTATATATTATACATATTATATATATCATTTCATATTTTAATTTTTGTTGGTAATTAGATATTTTGCAGTTAATTATTTTTAAATTTTGGTATTATAATGGAACTGATGTGTACATTTTAACTCTTCATACTCATTTTCATTTGTTGACTTAGTAAGCATTTATTGAATGGCCACCATAATATGCATTTTGTATATACGACTAACATGGAAGAATAAAGCCGCAAAACACATAATTATAATAAAGAAGAGGGTCACTTTTTCTATGCCCTGTTATATAATGTGTGGGGTGAAAATTGAGAGAGTCTTCAAATGAAGACAAGTTTAATTGAGGATGAAAGAAATATTGGGAAACCTATTAAGTTAATAAAAATAGGAAAAATTATTAACGTAAATACTTGGCAATTATACATTATCAATGGGTTGAAAATTGAGAGAGTCTTCAAATGAAGACAAGTTTAATTGAGGATGAAAGAAATATTGGGAAACCTATTAATCTAATAAAAATAGGAAAAATTATTTTCCCTTTCCTTTTGGCAAACATTAAAACAAGTAGTAATATTTAGCATTGGCAAGTGTGCAATAAGATATACTCTTTTGACCAGTGTGTTATTTAAATCACAACAAAATTTCTGGAAAACAAATTTGGCAAAA
>NW_012145523.1:2826054-2827022 GCF_000956105.1 Propithecus coquereli
CTTCTTTTTATTAAAAAAAATTATCAGTTTAATTTGAAACACCTATAAATATTTTGATGAATATGGCCCTGCCTTTGTATAGTATTTGAAGTGACTGTATAGGTTAGGTTATATGTTAGTAGAAGCTTTTTTGCCCCAAATAACAGAAAACATCTCAAACTATTTTAAGTAAAAACTGAATAATGTTTTTTTAAAAAAATCTCCTTAGAGTACCAGTCAGGTATTGCAAAGCTATCTAGAAACAAGTTTGCTTTATCTGCTGCTTTCTGTTATGACTGCTTCATTCTGCCTTCTGTATGTTGACTAGCCTCTCTGAACAGAAACAAAACATTGCTGTTCTAGTTTCTGTTTTAAATCATTTCCTAGTTCAAGAGCCTAGCAAAGACTAGATATTATTTCTCAGATCTTATTCCAAATTCTCAGAAAGGAGAAATAATTGGGCAGGTATCTACCCATGATTTAATTAGCCATGACCAAGAAAACAAGGTCATCAAGTGCAAGTGTGGGGCCAATTCTAAAAGAATAGGAGATATGGCCTAACTAAGCACGTATATTGAAACTAAAAATTTTTGTTCATCGTCTTGGGAAGCAGTACTTACAAACACCAGTCACATTGCCCTTTCGAGTATATATTTGAGGACTGAGTTTAAATAAAAATTAATTCAACATGCTCATTTTTAATTTTTGCAAGGGATTATAAAAATCTTGAAAGATACTTTACATTTCATATGTTTATAACTTGTAAAGTATACAGTGTTCTTATTTTTAATATTAGTGTTTAAAAGCTTATTTATATGTATATTTTAGGGTGATCTACAAATTACTGGCTTCTAAAAGTGAAAGTATTTGGGTTCAAGCTCTGAAGGTTCTGGGATACTTTCTGAAGCATTTGGGTCACAAGTAAGTTGATATTTTTCATAATGAATTATATAAATATCTACTGAAATTGTGTTTTTACAAGTTTTATA
>NW_012145523.1:2827072-2829889 GCF_000956105.1 Propithecus coquereli
AAGTAAGTAATAAAATATTTTTTAAAAATTAGGATCGAGGTGTCAAGGAAGATGAACTTCAGAGTATATTAAATTACCTACTTACAATGCATGAGGTAGGACATGTTATGGTCTTCTGTTTTAATTATTTGATTCCAAGCTTTAGAATAAGATTTTAACTAAATAAATATTGGTGATCCTTATTATGCAGGATGAAAATATTCATGATGTGTTACAGTTACTAGTGGCTTTAATGTCAGAACACCCAGCCTCAATGATACCAGCATTTGATCAAAGAAATGGAATAAGGTATGATTATAATATTAGTATCATTATTAGACTTTAATGGAGCATAGTTGTTCATCCTAGAATAATGCCTGATGATGGAATGTTTGAATAAATATAGCAGATCTTACACTTAAGAAGGGAATAAATGGAGAAAGCTGCTATAAATCCTCAAGGAAACTGATGAAGCATATAGAAAACGGTCTCAGGAATCAAGAAGAATAATTAAATTGTTGTTGTTATAGTAAAGACAGTACTTACAGTGGGTAGAGCAAATTTTTTTGCAAAAACCAAAGGTAGGTATGTTTCAGCAATAGAGGACATAAGAAAATTGTATGATGATATTAGGCTTGGGAGAGATAGTGGCCAGATTTAGAAGTTAATATGTTGTTAGCAAGTTTAGATTTTTTTTCTATTGGTGATGAAAATTAAATAATTTTGAATGAGGAAATGATGTGCTCAGATTGCCATTGTGTTAGATTTACAATCAGTAGTGTGGAACTCATGTTTGACACTACTGAGAAGGACAAAAATGATGTAGCAAGATTAGCAGAGAGATTATTTTACTCACCAGTATTAGAGATGGTAACTGAGATAGTGGCAATGCAATGAGAATAATGGGATGAAAGATGTTTTGGAATAAGAGGCCAAAAAACCAAAAGAATTTGAAAACTAACTTTAGTTATGGTGATTATAAAGTAACTTTGTAGATAGATGAAATGTAATTTCTTGATTAATATTTTTATAAATTTAAACCTATAATTTAGCTCCTTAGGGATTTCCCCTTTTTATTTTTCTGGAGTCTCAACTTAGTGGAATGAGCAAGAAATCTAGGTTGAGCAGTTAACTTCCGTATACTGTGTTTTTTTACTGTGAGGTTGAATTACATGAAAATGTTGATACTTAACTGATTTTAAGTTATGGCAGTTTCATATGGTTCAATCTAAAACACTCATTCTTCTGAATTTACGTCTAGATTGAATACTTAGTATCCTTGTCCTTAAGGATCCTGCTTTGTTTATTATATTTTCTGATTACTTAAGTGAATCAATTGAAAATATCCTCATTACTCTTGTGGAAGATACCAAACTTAGATTATGTAATATGATGACATCTAGAAATAGAATTCTGAATTATTTTGACACAATGGAAATAGCTTATAAGTGACAGTGCTATTTGGTAAGATCTTCAGGATTTTAAATGTATGGTATGAAAGGATTGATACAGCATAACAGATTTTTATTTTAGTTTTTGATTGGTTGATTGATTGATTGAGACAAGGTCTTGCTCTGTTGCCTGGCCTAGGGTCCAGTGGCGTCATCATAGCTCTCTGCAATCTCAAACTTTGGGCTCAAGCGATTCTCATGCATCAGCCTTCCAAGTAGCTCGGACAATAGGCACACACCACCATGCCCAGCTAATTTTTCTATTTTTTCAGAGATGATGTCTTGCTGTGTTGCTCAGGTTGGTCTCCAACTCCTGGCCTCAAGCAATCCTCCTGCCTTGGCCTCCCAAAGTGCTAGGATTACAGGCTTGAGCCACTATGCCCAGCCTAACACAGCAAAGAAAAAGGCCTGTGGCTCCTGGTAGACTACCCGCTGAACATGTCAGATTGTTACCAATTTTAAAAGCAATCACAAAGATAGAAAATGGCCTTTCCTTGCTACTTCAATATTTTCACTTCAAAAAATGTGGAGAAAGTAGGCTCAGAATAATATAAAAGAAAAAAATGGGCTTATTAGATTGAAAAATGTTGAAAATCATTAAAACATTTAAAAGTCTATATTCTCAAAAATAGCCTTTAAAGAGTAACAGTTGTCTAGGAAATGTTTTTTGGGGAAAATTTTGGGCAAGTGTAATTCATACATACTAAGAATTGAACAAAAAGAATGAATTTAATTGCAGTGGTATTTTAATTGGACTTAAGGAAGCCTTTGTGATAATACAACCCTGAACTGAGCAGCTAAAAATTTGATATTTTTATATCTGGAAATCTTCAAGGAAAAGAATATAGCTTAGACCATTTTCTGGCTGAATATAGTGAGCTTGAGCAGATGAATTAATATTAGTATTAATTAATAATAATATTATAAGTAAATATTCATTAACTGATTTATCAGCAAATTTCTTATTTATACTATGTCACAATCCTATGTGTGTAGATATACAATGGCCCTAGACATTTTCATGTTTCCATGCTAATCATAATTTCTGTTGATCCAGGGTGATGTCGTATACCTTTTTTTCCTCCTACTCAAAGTTATTCTTAGAGAATAGGAATTCCGTGGTAACTTCTGAGTCTGTATCTGACTATAGCCCCATTTTCAAACTAGGAGCTTTTACTTTGGTTCTCAAGATTATTTCTACCATTGAATATTTTTCTTATGATTTGTTGAATATTTCTTTTTTGACATATGACTTTCCTATTCTCCTTCATTACTGATTTCCTATCTTTTTTCATTAATGATCTTGGTCCCTTAAAGTTCTGAAAATAGATTTCAATGTAAACACTTATATTTAGGAATGTGGGAGTTGAAAAAAATTCTTCTAAGG
>NW_012145523.1:2831704-2835666 GCF_000956105.1 Propithecus coquereli
GTGACATAATGGTTTTAGAATGCCTTCATTTCTTTCTCTAAATCCTGAATTTAGATACTTTTTAAAAATACTTTACCTACAAGAAACAACTGCTGACTTAATGATTTCAGTTCATGCTATGTTGTCTAGTGCATGAATATTCTTTTTAAAATTCATTTTCTATACAAATGATCCTAAGGAAGTAGTACTGTCATTTAGGAATTACTATTAATAGATGGGATTCCTTTCAGAGCCTCACTGTTGCCAGTTCTTTTTGGTGCTTAAATTTGCAAAGAGCTTAGTGGTAATACTGATGAAAACCACACAAAATCCTGATGAAACATATCCAATATGCTGTATGGTCTAGAAGTTTAAGTATTTTTTTTTTTCATTTTGGTACCAAGTCAATAGTTAAGGAAGAGAGAACAGAGTCATTATACATGTAGGGAATAGTGCAAACAAAGCCAGGATTGTAGAAAAGGATTACGTACGTATAAGGAACAGTGAGTGTACTAGGTGATAGAATACTGGAAGTGAGAAGCATATGCACTTTCATTATTAAGAGTTAAGAATTGCTCATTTCACTTTGGTTAAGTAGAAGAAATTGATTCAAAGAAGTTAAAGGATTTTAGCCCTAGATGCAGCCTCTTAAAAATATCAAGAAAGCACACTTAAAAATATAGAAAAAGGTGAAACCTTACAGATAATGGAAAATTTAACGGTAACAAGCAGGCAATTTCCTGTGTAAACATGGGTGTTTAAGATATTTCCTTTCCTCTTCTTTTTCTGTCAAATTCATAAGTATGCAACAAGGAGTAAAAAATGAAATATTTCACTACCACAACTGTTAGCAAAATTAGAAGATAGAAACAATGCAGGAACTCCATGGTATGAGTATAGCTACTTAAAGCTGCTAAGATTGGGTAAAAGCTGTAAAGGATAAATAGAAAATACAGAGAATGGTGAGAGAGTTCAATGACAGCAAATCTCACAGTGTCACTGAAAGTACCCTTTCTAAAGATGAAAGGCTCACCTTAAGGTGCAAAAATAGATCCTTTGTTTGAAATGATAGATACACATACATCATGGCTGATAGCAGAATCCTTTTTGAGTCAGATTCGTTTCAGAAGAGCAGAAAATGAATAACAAAGAGTTATACAGATGAGCTTTATTTGTAAGAAACAGTCTGTGTCTGTGGCTATCGAGAAAGAGACAGTTTTTGGATTGTGGAAAGCAAAAGAGGTTGCCCTTGCCCCTTCTTTCACACATATGCATGGAAATCTCTTGCAAATGGCTGGTCCAGGAAAATTCGACTAAATAAAAAGAATTGGCACAATGTTAGTGCATATTTATCAGATAAAAAACACGGAAAAAAATAAGCAAACCTAACCAGTAGATGAATAGCACTCACCAGAAAAATTTTGCTATGGAGCATATAATAATTGTGATTAAAAAATTTACCAAAGTTAAAAAAAAAAGAAATAAATGAATTGCTTGTGAGAAAGGGCAACCACTAAACAGAATTTCAAGAAGTTGTAACCAGCTACTCGGGAGGCTGAAGGGGGAGGATGGCTTGAGCCCACGAATTTGAGACCAGCCTAGGCAACATAGTAAGACCTCACCTTTAAAAAAAAAAAGAAGTTGTAAGAAATAGCAGGATAACATGGAAATATTTAGTCATGAGCTAACAGAACTTTGGAAAAATATTGGAGGAAAAGACTATCACATAATGAAAAATGAAATTGGAAGATGCTCAAAGGAAGATAAACTCTTATGGCTAGCATAGTAAGATAAATAGAAGATAAAAATGAAAACAACATAATATGTATGGATGAAAATATAAGAGTTTAGAAGGATTAAAAAGAAAATGAGTGATGTTGAAGACAAAGAAATTCTAATAATGGCATAAATGGAGTTTTCAAATAAGAAACACAGATTAACAGAATAAAACAAATGTTTAAAGCTATAATTCAGTTAATTCCTAATATAAGATTTTGCTGTCCTTATTTAAAGGATATACTTTGTGCCAGAGAAAATTGACCTGGAATGTTCATCATGAAGGTGTATTATTGGACTTAAATATAACAATCCTTTTATAGCAGTGCACAAATAATGAAAGAAATGAATCTGGCCTTAGACTTCTCTAAAATAACCTTCAATACAGAAAACTGTAGAGCAACAACCGTAAGATATCAAGTGAAGAAGTGGAAGGCAAATTATTCTTTAAGTAAAAAGGGTGCTGCCAAATAATTTTAATCATACAGGACATTGTTTCTGTGAATAATTCTTGAGGAAATTGCTGGGACAAACTTCAGCCTCTTAGGGATGACTGGAGCAACTACAATAAATGTTTGAATTTGTGTGACAGACCAGAATTTACTTTTCATATGCTTTAGTAATTTAGAAATGATGTAACTATAATGAATTGGGAAAGGACTGAGGAAAGAAGGAAAGTATAGTAAGTCCAAATTGTCAAAAGATTTCCATGTTACCTGACAAATAAAATATTAAAAATATGGGACTATTTACTAAAATTTGATGGTACAGGAGAGAGGAAAATTTGAGAGTAAATATGCTTACTTTATTATTGCTCACAGAAAGGAAATACACTTTCTGAACAGATGGAAGATTACTTATTCTTTTATACTTACGAAGATAAGTTCTTCAAAAGTATAAAGCTTTCAAAATACTAAAGATCTGTATAGATAAAACTAAGAACCATATATAATGGAACTCTTAAATATCTAAACAACAGTAAGCATAACATGAAATAAGATATATCTATGACCAGACATATCTGTCATAAAAGCAAATGTAAAAGCTTTTTATAAATCACCTATAATAAAAAAAAATCACAGTTTTTCACAGTAATAAAATGTACTGTTGATGGTTAAATGAATCATCTTGCTTTCTGTAGTCGTCACTTATAGGCCTGTAATATGTTGACAGATGTTTACCTTAATGATTTCTTTCTTTTTTGGACTAGTTGAAATTAGTCCAGGTTTTTTGGCAGAGCCAGAGAATTCTCTTTGCTCTTATCAAAAAATTAGGACATGATGTGGATTCTGGGAGTATGGCAGTTGGAAAGAAGCTTCCTTTCCCTCTACTCCCACCTGTAAGCTGTTTGGCTGTCATCAGTGAGATGTTGGTTCCTATGCGTACCTGAGTACAAATGAGTCTTGTTGTTCTATTTGGGTACCAGCAGAGAAAACAAGAGAACCAGTGAGGGGATTTCTCTCTCGTGGGTTAAACAAACAACTACTATATTAGAGCCCTAAGATAAACACTAAAAAGTAGCAGATCTTGAGAGGTGTTTCTCTCAAAGATCCTTGCCTCCCATCTCTTTGCCCCCTCCCCTCCCCAGAGGAGCATTAACACTGGCTTCCATGTAAGTGACTACCAGAAGGCCAAGAGGTACCTGAAATGGTGGAATAAATATTCCTGTCCTTAAACTTGCAGGTGCGTAGGAATATTAGATAGCTACGACACTGGCTGCAGAGGCCATGACAGGACGTACAGCTTGTCACATTTTATACAAGTCAGTAAGTTTAGAGGATGCTCTGCCTGACAATACCTGCAGGGATCTCATCATTTAAAATTCATAGCTAAGATACCTGACCTTGACTCTGTGCATAATGAAAAATAACAACTCATCTAAAGAGGCCTGGTAGTCAGAGATAGGAAATAAGAGAGAATCATTAAACTATGCACCCAATGAAATAGAGCTATAGGGGAGGATATGGTGGAATATTTGAATTTCATTTTTGTAAACAGCATTTGAGATTTAACTAGAGCACCAAAGATGATACTCTGCTCTTTTAGCTCATGATATTTTTCGCAGTTCACCCAAATGAGTGGATTGGAAGATCTCAAAGTATAGAATAAAAACATAAAGTGAGAGTAAAGATAAAACCTTACTAAATAGGAGACTTAACATGTGACATAAGAATTCTTGGAGGAGAAAAATGATGGGTAAAACTAGA
>NW_012145523.1:2836289-2841413 GCF_000956105.1 Propithecus coquereli
CAATATAGTACTTATTCATGAATAGACAGAGTAAATGAATGAAATGAAAAGTCTGTAGATTGACCCAAGTAATTATAGGATTTTGTGTATAATAAAGGTGCCACCTCAGATGAATGTAGCAGTGATTTACTTAAAAAGATAGGCTGTCATTTTAAGAAAGGGAACAAAAATTTGGTAGGTGATTATAACAAATGTACCACTCTGGTGGAGGACGTTGATAGTGGGGGAGGCTGTGTGTGTATGTAGGGGAAGGAGGTATATGGGACTCTATACTTCCTGCTCAATTTTACTGTGAGCCTAAAAATCCTCTAAAACTAAAATATATTAGAAAGGGGAAGGGGAAGGTGGTAGGGAAGTGAGAAACAAAGTTTACTTGTTTGGGAGCGGGCTGCAAATGAAGCGGGAAGTGAATGACTTGGGCATGAAATTGCTCCGTGTATCTGTTTATATTATTTATTAACTAAGTAAAGGTATAACTTATTTTAAAAATTAAGTGATAAAGGCTAGTAACATTTAAATATATGGCAAATATAAACTTTAAGGCAAAAAAAATAATGAGGATAGAGGGACACCATATAATGAAAAACGTGTAATTCACTAGGAAGGTCAAACAGTTTCAAATGTATGTGTACTTAACAACATAGGTGAGGTATAGAAAGCAAGTATTGACAAAATTTGAAAAGAAATCAATAATTTATACATTTTAACATTTTTTTCTTTTTAAAAGAGCAATTGCAAAAATATATCAACAGTGTAAATTTGAAAAAAAGTCCATTAGCTTGAGCAGCATACACATTCTTTTCAAGCATACACACAACTATAAAAATTGTTGAAATGAGACCATAAACTAGCCTCAATAAATTTAAATAAATAGTCATACAGATAACTTTCTCTGTCCACGTGTAATTAAACAAGAAATCAATGACAAAAAAATCAAACTTAGAAAATAGAAACACATTTCTTCTAAATAGCACATAACAAAAAGTCATTCATCATGCAGATTACAAAATAGTTACAATCAAAAGATGTTGAAAATTCTGGATATGTATATATATGAGATTTGGCCTAAAAAATACTGAAAGCAAGTTATAGCTGTAAATATTTATATTAAAAGTAGAAAGGTACTTTGGCTTTTCATTTTATAGGTTCTCATGTATGCTTACCTCATTAATTGTCAGCCTAAGAAGGCAAAAGGAAAGAAATAATAAAGGGAAGAAACTAAGGAAACAGAAAGCAAGACTATTAAACAGAGTAAGAGTGAGGCAAAAAGCTGTTTTATTCACTTATAAAATACTTTCCATTGACTGGCTAGATAAAGAAGGAATGGGATAATATTTCATACAATGAAATTAGCACAACCTTTATACCAAAATTGGATGTGGGTTGTAAATTAAAGGAAATTTATGACCAATTTCCCCTATGAGCATAAATTTATTAGTTATTGGTTTTTAAAATATACATCGTAACCAAGTTGAGGGTACTTATAGAATGCAAAGGTGGTTTACCATCAGGACATCTTTTCACATGATCTCCTTATTAACAAAGGAGAATAGCTAAATAATTATAATAATAGGTACAAAAATTTTTGATAAAATTCAGCACCCATTCATCATAAAAATTCTTAGCAAGCCAAAAATAGAAAAAAATTTCTTTAACCTGGTAACATGTATCTACCCCAAACTTACCACAGTCCTATTTAGTAGTGAAATGTTAGCAGCATTCTCTTTCAATAACTAATAATTAATGAAAGCCTGATTTCACCTCCCCTGTTCAATATCCTCTTAGTTAATATATTTGAATTTATAGAATCCTCCACCTAAAGCCAGCAAAATAGATTTCAAGTACATATGCGACATTGGCTGGAATGTATTGTGTGTAAGTGTGTAAAACGTAAAACAAGTCTCAGTAAATTATAAAGTAATGTAATCAAATAAAATATCTGAAGTTTTTTTTTTCAGTTTCCCATCCATTTCTTTTTTTCTGAGTAAAATTGCATTTGTTGCTTTTTATTTAAAATAAAATTGAGTATGGATTTCTTCTATCCTTTCTTCCTTATTCTCTCTCCCTTCCCTTCTCCTTTCTCACTCCTTCTCCATGAAGAGTTTTAATGTTTATTATTGTTTACTGTGTTACTTTTGGGGAGCGGAATTTTAAAACTTATACTTTGTATTTCCCTACACTGCTTAAATTTCTATGTTGTGTATCATTTAACATAATCAATTAAGTAATTATTATGAAAAATGGGTTAAAGTAAACATCATTTAAAATGCTGTAAGAGATATAATGATTATTAACTGATTACTAGAAATAGGTTGTCTTTCTAATATTAACTCCAAATGTAGAAATGACAAGGTTGAAGCTTGATAGATTTTAGTCAAGAAAACAAAAAACCTCTCTATGCCATAAAAGCCTTTGAAATGCGAAAAGTGGAAAATATTTGTGAATTATTTGATAAACGAGTAATTTCCTTTATCTTATTAGGGTTTTTTAACCAGTAGGAAAAAGATGACCACACAGAGAAAAAAGTGTTCACAGGACAGTATCAGGCAGTTCTTAGAAGTAGTATAAATGGTAAAAAATAACTTATGAACATGTATCAGCATTTCTTGCAAATGAAAATAACATCTACTTTTTATATACCATATTGACTATTTTTATGATTATTATTATACATAGAGTTGGTAAAGCTGCTGGTAAAAGGCATGTGTACCTTAATGGTGGAAATATGAATGTACATATTTTTAGAGGGCAGTTTAGCAAAGTCTCATAAAATATTAAAATAAAAGCTTTTAACCTGATCATTTCGGTTGTAAGAATTTATCCTAAGGAAATAACCATGGATATGCCCAAAGGTTTACCTAAAGGAAACTTTGTTTATGGTAGGAAACAAACTCGGACATAACATGAATGGCCAACAGTAGTGAATGGATAAATTAATTATGCTACATTTTTATGATCAGCTATTTTTAATGACACTGAAAAGGACACAATATATTGTTGATTTAAAGGAAACAAGCTACAAATTACATTATATAAAATGATTTCCACTATATTGATATTTATATCTATCTGTCATATATAGATTTATGTTTATAGTAATTAATCTGAAAGAACATAAACTGATACTCATAATGATTATGTCTGGAATTATGGGTTTTCTTTTCTTTTTTTACTGTTTTCACATACCCTCTGAATTTGTTATAGGAAGCATTTCTTGACCATTCAAAAAGAAAAGGTTATTTTGTGTAGAAAGAATTGGAATACATTTCAGTAGAATGTTTTAGTAAGCTTATAAATCTGTAGTTTGCATGAATAAAAAGTTATTCTTTTGAAAAAATAGATTACACTCTTGATCCAAGTGGGCAGAAATCCTGTAAAATTCAAGATATAAAGCAAATAGGCACTAAAAACTGAAGTCTATTTAGGTCTGAAAGGTAAACATGTTTACAATGTTAGTTTTTCCAGTAAATATCCTACTGGAACTGAATCCATAGAGCTAGGTATTTCATTAGAAGACCTGTGGGAAACAAAATCATGTGGTGTACAGGGCCAGTGCACCCATTCCCTGCCCGATGTGATGGATGGCATTTTTGTCATCTCTTGACTGCTATGCAGCAAAATTTATTGGAAAGTATTGTTTTAAAGTAAACCACAGAATGAAGTTGACCTATCTCTTTCCTGGCGTATGCACAGTATCTTCAAATTCCCCCCAAACCTAGAATTAAACATCTGTATAAACATTTACATTGCAAGAGAAGATAATCAAGAGGGCATGAATTTCTTTGGTAGCTGAAGTTGTAGAGGTACAGTTAAGAGATTATTCTAAATACCAGATTGCCTAATTTAGACATAGGTTTTACCAGCTCCTTGTAGCAGAGAGATGTAGCAAGGGCAATGCTTTGGCATTTGCTTATTTCTGATTGGGAGCAAATGAAACTTTCAGGCCTCCTTTTCTTGAACGTGGCTTGAATTGGAAGAGACTTAAGCCTTCTCCTCCATAATCTCATAATATCCGTTAGTCTTATTTTTTAATGGCCAGCTGGACCCTTTTCAGTCTTGTTGAAGTCCTCTGCAAATACAGCCACAGGACAAATGTCCTGTCTTCCTTGTGAGTTTAGGTAATTTTGTTGTTTTTCTCCCTGGACTGAGGAGGTTTGGGTGAGGGGACCAGCTGTCCTCTGTCTTTTGTTGTGGAATGTGGATTTTGGAGGCTGATCTCTGGTAGAGAGAGGATTTACAAGTGAATGGTACCCCGATAAATAGTTTATCATTTGATTTCTGTATTAATTATAATAACAATCACTGTAAAAGGTAGTGAAATTCCAGCCACTTATCAAACTGGTAGTTTCTTTCTTGGTCACTTAAAATCCAAATAGGTTTTCCTCAGTAGGTGATTCTCTTGTAAGCAGTGATTTAGAGACCCAGGCATTTCTTTCATCCTGTGGCTCCATTGTCTTCATCATATGGCTCCTGTGTTGCTGGCTTGGGGAAAGCGCATGAAAGATGTGCATGAGTAATTTTTCTATGGGCTGTACCTAAAAATAGTTCACATCTTTTCTGTTTACATTTTATCGGCTAGAACTCAGGTAAATGGCCACACCTAGCTGTAAGAAAGGCTGAAAATGTAATATAGCTGTGGACCCAGGCAGAAAGGAACAAGAATTTGGCAATTTTATTGTCAGACTGTATCACAGTTGCCAAATGCAAACAGAGAACAATAGGAAATCAAAGAAAGAAATGATACATGGGGTTGGTAAAGCTGCTGGTAAAAGGTATTCATACCTTAATGCCACCATTTGGAGACAAGAAGATCCAGATCTTGAATTCTAAGTGACACAAATGAGAGGCATATAGTAATTACCTGAGCTAGAGCTAAGTATTCCAGAAGGCCTTTAATAGGACTTTCTATTCTAATTATTGGTGTGGGATAGAAACAGTTAAATCAGCCAGCAGTAAGTAAAAACTATTTTGTATTATCTTTTAATCCATTGGTAGATAAAAAATACAAGCAATAATGAGTCCTCTTTACTTATGTAGAATTATTTTGCTTTATGACCCACATTAAGGTTAGAGTATTTACTTTTAAACATAATTTTAGATTCTTGATGTTGTGATTTGTTACAG
>NW_012145523.1:2842418-2843662 GCF_000956105.1 Propithecus coquereli
CGTGTACTGCCTCACCAAGTAGCTGTTTTATTTTTTAAATGCCAGTAAAATATTAGGAATATTTCCTTATATTAAAACCTTAATTCTACTTTCTTATAACTAATCTTCAGTGGTCCTAGTTCTTTTCTCTAGTGCAAGGATTGCCAAACTACCAATATCCATTTTTGTATGCCTTCAAGCTAAGGCTTGTTTTTGTATTTCTAAATGGGGAACATAATCAAAAGAACAATAATATAAGACATGTTAAATTTAAATGATTTTCAGTTTCAGTGTCTGTAGTTTTATTGGAATAGAGCCACACTCATTTGTTGAGGTTGTCTATGGCTACTTTTGTGCCACAGCCACAGATAGTTGCAACAAGAATGTTTCTCATGTTTTAATCACTTTGCACTGTTGCTTGGCACACTAGGAATCACAGTGATTCAATAACTCAGTAGTGTTTCACGCACCATGTGTATTGCTGAACATAAGTTTTGTTTTTTAAAATACATCAAAATAAAACGAAAAGTGGATTTCTAATCTCACACTTTGAAATACGGTGGAGTAGAGATTGTTATTTTTTTATAGATTTAGACAGCAATGTTTGTGACTGTTATACAAGGCCATTATAGTCACACTAAAAGAATACTCATAGATATTACTAAACATGCATAATAATATTCCTGACTCAGAAAAGCAGTCATTAGAAAATATAAAACAGTATCTTGTCATTGCAGATTTCTTCACAAAAATTTAAAAAAATGAAAATAAGAGACATTGAGGAAGGCAGATACTGAGATTCTGAATGGAATTACATTACAACTTTAAATTAATATGTGACAAATTCAAACTTCTGTAAGACTACATTATTTTCATATAAGCCACAGGCCAGATCAGCTCAAGTCTAGATTTTACATAGCCCTCAAACGGGATAGTTTTTACATTTTTAAATGATGAGGTAGGGGGAAAGAATATTTTGCGGTATGTTAAATGATGTGAATTTCAAATTTCAGTGTCTGTAAATATTGAAGTTTTACTGGAACGTAGCCATGCTCATTCATTTATGTGTAGTCCGTGGGTGACTTCATACTACAATGAAAGAATTGAGTAGTTGTAATAGAGACCATATGATCCACAAATCCTAAAATACTTACTATCTGACCTTTTTATATAAAAAGTTGCTCTACAGCAACTCAGAGAAATGTAACTCCCCTCTATTGCTCTTTTATTAAAAACTGTTATTTTAATCTGACATCAGAATTAAT
>NW_012145523.1:2847252-2849024 GCF_000956105.1 Propithecus coquereli
ATGGCATATTCATCAAGTTACCCTCTGCTTGTGATTCATTGTCTTTTCCTCCCTGTCCAATGCCTATGTTATAGCCAGTAGGCAATTGTGGCAGTTGAATACTTTAAATGAGGCTAGTGTGAATTGAGATGTACTATAAGTGTTAAATGCAAATTTGCTTTCTTGTCCATATCTGGCTCTGAACCTCCTTACTATTTATTTTGTTTTGGTGGGGGGCAGGGGTTACTTACTTGGCATATCTCTTACAAAGTCCAGTCAAGCCTTTAGGGCCCATCTTGAGTCCTGTCCTTTCATTAAAATGTTTATATTTATCTCTCCTTATTTATATCTCATTATTTCCCTCCCCGCTTTTTAAGCTCACATAGGTTCTTAATGACAGTCTACCACGTTTTATTACTTAATAGGGGCATGCATTTATGCCTGTCTCCAGAAGGATAATTAAGTAAATTGCTGCTAGAAATACAGTTCCACCTAGCAACTTATTTCCCATCTCCAAACATTTAGCAGAATGTGGGCACATAAATGGTTCTTAATAAATGCATGCTGAATTGAGTTTCTAAATATATATTTGTAATTTTAATAAAAGCTCTTATATTTGAATATGTTATAGTTTTCAAAGCACTTTCACTTATAGAGCTTTATTTAATCTTCCTGGGAGCTTTATTAGATAGGCAAGGTAATTATTCCCTTCATTGTTAGATGATAAAATAAGGACTTAAAAAGACAACACTGTAAAAACTGGTGATGCTTTTGTTTCCTGTGCGGTGTGATTTCTTCTCTTTCAATTGAGAAAGTTTTGACTATTCTCTATCACGGAAGAGTGTGGCCTGGTTTTCTTCAAGCTTGTCTGAAGTTATTTTGAATCCCTTATTTGTAAAAAGAATTTTCTGGGATCTTGTCCACTGAGTTGTAGGTACACACCAGGGTCTTTGGGATAGATTGATGTGAAAACTCCTTGTAGGTCTATACCAACCACTAATTGATTGCTCTTTAGTATGTGGTTTTCAAAGAAATTTTATTGCACGTATCAGTTTTATTTGATTAGGAGTGAATGTCTAGGGTGCTCTGTTCAGAAAATTCTGAGGCACTGCTTAGTTGTAGTTATAAAGTGTTTAGTTTCAACAAAAATGTGGGAATGAGGGGAATAGGGGTAATTTTGCCCTATATTTGTTATTTAAGTAATAGTAGGTCAACTTTTATTTCAAGTCAATACCTTTTGATGTACATTCCTAATATAACTATAAATTTCCTCTTTTCTTAGTCTAAGCAGAAAGGGAAGAAAAATGACACTTCTGGATGTTATGGTCCTTTTCTAATCAGAAGGGACCATCCTTATTTCTTAAGTTACTTTCTTCCTTAACTTTTACAGTATAGCTATGTACAATTGGCTTTTTAGCTAATGTTTATAATTTTGCCATAGTTTTTGTACATGTTAAGGCTAAACAGGAATTAAACCACTGATATAAAATGATGTCTTTATTAAATATAGCCTTATTAGGGTTATATATATGTAAGAGTACAGGTATATACAAGCTAAGACCTAAAATATAGTGAATAGTCATACATACATTTTTTATATGTAATTCATTTATCCATTCTTTCATTTAACAAATATTTATTAAGTACTGGCAGTATATTAGGTACCAGTGCTAATCACTGGAATGTAACAGGGAAGAAGATATACAAAATCCTATTTTTGTAGAGCCTACATTTTAGTGGAAAAGTTAGTAAATGTTTTAGAAGTTTGTCTTTCATTTGGTCTACTGTTGCTA
>NW_012145523.1:2849074-2850394 GCF_000956105.1 Propithecus coquereli
CTCTATGTCATATCACTAATAAATGGTCATAAAATAGGCAAGTTCTATAATATATATGCATAAGGCAAAAATGTCAGAATCTACCTACAAGTGACAGCATTAAACCCTCCCCTGAATCAAAACCTTGCTTAAAATATCAGATTATGTTTCTGAATGCTAGTGTGTAACATTGATGAACTTGTGTTTGTGTCTTTTTTTTTAACCTGATAATTGCTTTGGTCAATGATGGCAATATCAATATTTTAATCATTGTTTTACCTAGGTGAATTTCTGATGCTCTGCTTGTTTTGACCTATTATTTGACAATAGAGTAGAAAGTCTGTGTGGTCAATGAAACTTTATATTAAAATAACAGTATAGCATCATAACACAATATGTTGAATTTGAAAAACCACTGTGTACTCCTAACCTTAAAATAAGAAAATGTCATGTGTATGTATACACACATATGTATTTCCATTAGTCTTCCTGAAAAGTGACTCAACAACAAGTGCAGCAGCATTTTTACCTACACCTGCGCTCGTGTGTACTCCTAGTATCCAGATTTAGTCTCTAATGATACTCTACGCGAAACAAAGCTAAGTTGCTGCTGACTCTTAGAGTGAGGAAAGGTCAGAATAAGTTTGGATCCTCCAGAGGTCCTGTAATGATGAAGGAATCAACTTACAGAGCCTCTGTCTGACCTATTTGGTAACATCTGTTTTTAAAATAGAATAATAATCATGGCTAATTGATACATTCAAAATTGATAATTTTTAATGACCCTGAGTTCATAAAGAACTCATATTCTAACAAGAAAAGTTAATGTAAGTATACGCAAAGTCATAAAAAGAAAGATGATAAATGATTGGTCAGCACTATTGAACCCACAAAATAGTAGAAAGGATCTTCAGCTTAAGCTTTAATACTACTGACACAACAAATTGTGTTATCAAAATGACATTTCATTCATTTCTGGTTCACCAGAGTTTAAAAATTGCATCATTTTGGTGGGTGGCATCTACTTGCAAAAAATTAAAGTTCATGTGATCCACTTAAATTTTCATTAACATAGTAAATTAAATTTAACTTAAAAAGGCAAACAGCTTCAAGACTTGCAGTTTGGTTTTAATTCACCTTGTGAGCATCAACCAGTCCTACACTCTTAGCAAGAATCAGTTGGTTGATTATCCAGAGTGGGACACCTTTTCTTAATTTTCATTTTCTTTTCTTGGTTTGGGGAAATTGTCTTAACTCCAGCAGTGTATCAAAATAAATTAAATATCCCAACAACTCTAGGAAGGTGTAAATCAAGTCCAGAAATAGTAAAGAACTATGTCA
>NW_012145523.1:2853899-2859548 GCF_000956105.1 Propithecus coquereli
TAACTTAAGAAAAAATAGATACATGGAAAAAAGGGGTGTATGTGAATATACCTATACACAAAACTTTCTTTAAAATGCACTATTCCTTTTGGTGGTACCTGTCAGGAACAGTACTTTTAATTGTAATTGTGTTAGATTTGCCCATATTTGTCTATGCTTTTCCCCCAGGTTAGTTGTATGACTGATTATTGTCATGCATTTTTGAGCTGGTTAGCTAGGACATAAGATAGATTCGAAGGCCATGAACTCTATGGTAGTCATTTCCTGAGTCTTTAATTGAACATATATTGATTGATTGAGTGTCTATTGTGTTTAAAACACTGTGCTGCACAAGGAAGTCTTAGTATATAGTCTTAGTACAGTCCAGTGAGAAAGACAATCATAAAGCAATGATTAATTTGTAATGTGTTGAGTGCATGATGAGATAGTAGGGAAACAATAAATCTGACTGGGAGAGTCAGGGAAGTGATTTTGAATGATCATTAGAACTTTTCCAGGTAGAGAAATGGGGGAAAGTCATCCAGGTTATAGAATATACAGAATGTGCAGAATGTCTGTGTACTTTGCTTTACCTAGCTCATCAGATCATATTTTCACTATTTTCTCCAAATTTCAAAAGAGTAAATTCTAATTTAATTTAGGTATTTTTGATGAGATCTTTTTCTCCCTTAGATGCTTATTGCAGTGTTCAGTGTGGCAGGATTGGATGTTTTCTCTTGGCTATATTAATCCTAAAAATTCTGAGGAACAGAAGATTACCGAGATGGTCTACAATATCTTTCGGATTCTTTTGTATCACGCAATAAAATATGAATGGGGAGGCTGGAGAGTCTGGGTGGATACGCTCTCAATAGCCCATTCCAAGGTAACAAGGGAGTTAACATTTTGTTTCATCAGGGTTTCATCAGTGGATTAAATGGCTGTAAACACTTCTCTGCTGCCATCTTGTGGGCATCTTAGATTTTGGCAGATTTCTTTATCCCACTTTTCCTGCTTTTCTCTTTTCTGTTTTTCCTCCCTCTGTTCATAGATTGTTAGAACTTGAAAGTATATTTTAGATCATTTAATTCAACCCCCAAGTTTATAAACCAGGAATTTTGGACCCAAAGGTGACACATATCTATTTTGCAGAAGATCTGAGAACTTGAATCTGAGTCAATTGCTATTTTAACGAAGCAGAATATTTCATGGAATAGTGTCTGAGATATACTTTTTAAGACATTTTTAAAGTAGTCAGAATATTTTTACATTTCTGAGCGAATCATAAATACATTTAAAATGTTTAAGTTTAGTGGTATTTCTGATTACATTACATTCTGATTACATTATCTTTTCTTTATTTTTAATCTTAAGACCATGTGTCTATAATTTAAATATTTGCCCTTTGGTAAAATAAAATAGTGATTTAAAATGTAAAGTATATACACATTAGATTCTGGAAATTCAGAGTTGTGATTTTTTGTCATGTAGCATCATAGAAGAAGCGTGAGTGTTAGAAGGTTGGCTTTTAATCCAGTCTATGCCATAATTAAGTTTTGTGATTTTAGGAGATTCATTTAATCCTTTTCAACAGGGGTTAACATTTTTTTGAAGGGGATAGATAGTAAATATTTTGGGCTGTGTGGGCTGTGTGACCTTTGGTGCAACAACTCAGCTCTGCTGAATAGTGTGAAAGCATCCATAGAAATATGTAAATGAACGAACATGGCTTTGTTGTGATAAAACTTTATTTACCAAAACAGGTGATGATTAGATTTGGCCCATGGGCCATAGGTTGCCAACCCCCACTTTTGGGACTTGCTTTCTTCTTATGTGAAATGGAGGGGGTTTTTATATTACGATAATCTTTACAGGAAAGTTCCTCTCTCTAAAATTCTGTTACCCTATCATTTAAATACAAATTAATATTATCTGTCTATCAGGAAGGATTTCGAACTTTTAAAAAACTTAGAAGACCTTTTATTTCTGTTATGAATTCCCGTTTTGTAATATACTGACACCTCACGTTTAGCATTGCTTTAACAAATTTGAAAACAGCAAAGAAAAAGACGTTGAAAGTCTTTGTCCAAAAAATATATTTACTGGGTCTCCTAAACAAGCCTATGTAAAGTAACAAATTCATAGTACCCTACATAAGAATAAAACTGTGATGTTTTAACAGTTTATAAATGTATATATTTATAGATATGTTTGAATTTTTTTTAGCCTCAGTTGTTGCAGTAGATTCACATAAGAGCAATGGATGGTTAAAACTGTTGTAGTAATAGTACTTTGGGTATTGTATATTGTTAGCTGCCATTTCTCTGGTTAAGCTTAAATAAATGTGTGGAAGTTAATTGGCATTTTAGGGTAACATTGAAATACTTAGCTTAAAAAAAACCCTTTAATATTACTAGCTTACCTATGTGATTTTTAGGCAAATCATATATAATAAGTTATATATAGCTATATTTGTTGATTATTTCCAATTAACTTAATGAAACTAAGCACTTGTTTTAGGATTAACATGTGTAAAATTAGAAAGCTTAAGCTTAGCACTATTTTTGCTATTGCCATCATTTTATTTTTTTCTTTTCGATATATACAGAATGCCTTAATATTTGCTTTACTTATTCTTAAGGTCACTTATGAAGCACATAAGGAATACCTAGCCAAAATGTATGAAGAATATCAGAGACAAGAAGAGGAAAACATTAAAAAGGGAAAGAAAGGCAATGTGAGCACCATCTCTGGTCTTTCATCACAGACAACAGGAGCAAAAGGTGGAATGGAAATTCGAGAGATAGAAGATCTTTCACAAAGCCAGAGTCCAGAAAGTGAGACAGATTATCCTGTCAGCACAGATACTCGAGACTTACTTATGTCAACAAAAGTGTCAGATGATATTCTTGGAAGTTCAGATAGACCGGGAAGTGGTGTACATGTGGAAGTGCATGATCTTTTAGTTGATATAAAAGCAGAGAAAGTGGAAGCAACAGAAGTAAAGCTCGATGATATGGATTTATCACCAGAGACTTTAGTAGGTGGAGAGAATGGTGCTCTTGTGGAGGTTGAATCTTTGTTGGATAATGTATATAGTGCTGCTGTTGAGAAACTCCAGAACAATGTACATGGAAGTGTTGGTATCATTAAAAAAAATGAAGAAAAGGATAATGGCCCATTGATAACATTAGCAGATGAGAAAGAGGAACTTCCCAATAGTAGTACATCATTTCTCTTTGATAAAATACCCAAACAGGAGGAGAAACTCCTTCCTGAACTTTCTAGCAATCACATTATTCCAAATATTCAGGACTCTCAAGTACATCTTGGTGTTAGTGATGATCTTGGATTGCTTGCTCATATGACCGGTAGTGTAGACTTAACTTGTGCATCAAGTATAATAGAAGAAAAAGAATTCAAAATCCATACAACCTCAGATGGAATGAGTAGTATTTCTGAAAGAGATTTAGCATCATCGACTAAGGGCTTAGAGTATGCTGAAATGACTGCTACAACTCTGGAAACTGAGTCTTCTGGTAGCAAAATCGTACCAAATATTGATGCAGGAAGTATAATTTCAGATACTGAGAGATCTGATGATGGCAAAGAATCAGGAAAGGAAATACGAAAAATCCAGACAACTGCTACGACACAAGTAAGCTATATTACATAAGTTCTAGAAATAAATAAAAATGCATTGGATGGATATTGAATTGTTAGCATGAAAGCAGAGTAAATTTCTTACCCATTACACCATATTCGTATTGAATTATGGTATAATAGTAATTTATGGAATTGAGTAGTATGGTTGCATATATATAAAGAAATTAAAATATCTGAATTATATTTCCAACTCTGCCACATTCTTCTGTGTAACTTTGCTCAACCTCTCTGGGCCTCAGTTTCCTTATATAGTACAAGAGTTTGTACTAGATTAAAATGTGACCTTTAAGGTCTCTACCAGTTCTAACATTTTATGACTGTGACTACGTTTACACATTTTGTACTCGAGATCTTCATTCTGAATGCTTGATTAATTTTAACCTTTTAAGCTTCAGGCCCAACCCTGTTCTGTGGATTATAGAAAGGAGCACTTGGAGCCCAGATTGAACTGATAAATGAAGGGGAAGGGAAAAGGGAACTGTTATTTATCAAGTGCCTGCTATGTTCCGGGCACTGTGCTATATATTTTCAGATTTAATCCTCACAACAACCCTGTGAGGTAGGTAATATGGCTGAGAAAAATTAGAATTATGGGCAGTGAGAATTTTTTTTTATAACCACATAGATAGGAATTTGTTATGAGAAAACTTAGGTATGGTGGTTAGGAAATGTTAGTGCTTCAGTTTTGGCCTCACCGGAGTAAAATTAAAAACAGATGACGTTTTCTGATATGGATTTTAACTGGTGAGCCTTAAGTTATGACTCCTTCTGTATTTTCTAGGCTAAACAATATTCTGTGGTTATGAGTTTAAGAAATTGTAGTAATACTTTTACCCTTAACGATTTGGGCTTTGCTGTCCTCTGTGTGTTCCACTTGCCTACTAATGTCATCGAAGATAAATTTAATGTGTTTCCATTAGTTATAAAGAGTAAACCGTGCCTTACTGGTGTCTTTGTACTCCAATAAGAATCCTTAATAATCTGTGTGTGGGAAAGGTATTTTTATTTCTTTTCTAACTGCCAATTTCTAATTTTGTGGCAATTGCACTGCAGTGATAATTGGCAGGGGATGGGGATATTGAATTAGGTGCAGGTGTAAAATAAAGGAAAACATGGTGCATTGTTTATTGGATGGTAAGCTTGCCTGTTGAACACACTAGGCTTGCCTGTTTTTTATTTGGAGTTCATAGACATTTTTCTAGTTTGTTTTCTAACTTATCAAATGCATTTGTTGTTTAGAATTGAAGCATTGTGAGTGAAAAAGACTTTGAAGTTGATTTAAATGTGTTCAAGTAATATTTCTTCTAATGTTGTGTTTTAGTTACAATTAGTTGATGGCATAAATCCAGTATACTTCACTTCATATATGCTCATTTCCTTAAGGAAGTAATGTGGTTTAATGTAGATAACCTCATGAAAGAGTAAAGAGGATATGGTTTTCAATGTGAACTTTTGTGTTAATCTTAGGTATATGAATACCTTGCCCAGTTTCTGCAGTAGTAAAACAGAAGCAATAAATGGTAGATTTTTCAGCTCAAAAAGGTTCCTCTGCAGGGAATTACCACATGAATAATATATGTGAAATGTATTAACTTACCGAAGTCATATGTAAAAGCTTTACTCACTCACTTTACTATACTCACTGGTTCATTTTGAAAAGAGGTATTTCTTTTGTACTCCACAAAAGTTCACCTTTTCTTTCTTTAGGCTGTTCAGGGTCGGTCTATCACCCAACAAGACCGAGATCTCCGAGTTGATTTAGGATTTCGAGGAATGCCCATGACTGAGGAACAGCGGCGCCAGTTCAGCCCAGGTCCGCGGACTACGATGTTCCGTATTCCTGAGTTTAAATGGTCTCCAATGCATCAGCGGCTTCTCACCGATTTGCTATTTGCATTAGAAACAGATGTACATGTTTGGAGGAGGTAGAGATATTTCTTTTTTATAAATAAAAAGCAAAAATTTAAAATCTGGCACTGCCTGTTCTATGTAAAAGAGATTTAA
>NW_012145523.1:2860575-2867005 GCF_000956105.1 Propithecus coquereli
TCCACATACTATGTCTCTTTGTTTTCTTTCATAAGCTCTCAAGAAATTTCCCAAATAGAATTTAATGTAATTTAAATTTTTTAAAGATAGAACCTTATTTTTAGGATAGGAGAAAATGTCTTTAAATCTAAGAAACAATAATAGATAGTATTTCACAACTCTAAGAAAGTGAGAATCATTGATTCAAATTTGATCATAGGGTAATCTCCTTTTTCATTTTTTCCCGTTAGAAAACATTTCATGTTGTTGACTGACACCAAATGAAAGCAGTGTTTTTTTTTTTGGAGTCTACGTTGCATGTTTTGTATGGGAAAGCCTCACTGCCAACCTACTTTGAGATCTTTTTCCCTTTTTTAATGTAATAAGTTCTTGAATTTTTACTGATTTATTTATACTCCCTATTATGTCACTTTTGTGACTAGCAGGATACATTTTTCACATGGGTGATCAAAGGTGGGGCTGCAGTCATTGGTGATATGACAAATTGAAACTGCCTAAAAATGAAACTTTCAGTTAACTTTTCAGGTTTTTCACTTCAAATTTTATTTTTACTTATTTATGAAATTTTTCTTTTGGTTATATTTTGAGTTTCCATATTATCTTTAACATTAGACATACCCTTTGTATATTTAAAAGGTTTTGCCGTTCAACACAAAACAACCAGCTTTGGCAAAAATAAGTATTTTAGCCAAATTCATTGACCTAGCCATATGTCTAAGAATCTAGTTAATACTGTATTTTTCAAGCAGAGACAAAATAATGAGTTAATACAGTTGGGCATAAGAAACCCTGCAGAGACAAATGCTTAATTTTTGGTAATATGACACATCAGTTACAAATTGTTTTCTAATACCTTCACTTCAAATTTTTCTAGCTCTTCTCAATATACTATAATTATTTTTCACTTTAAAAATGTTATTCTAAATAAGTGTGAACCTCTTATTTGTAAGCCAAGTAAATGTTCACTTGTTTTGTTTTTATGTTATTTTAGCCACTCCACAAAGTCTGTAATGGATTTCGTCAATAGCAATGAAAATATTATTTTTGTACATAACACAATTCACCTCATTTCCCAAATGGTAGACAACATCATCATTGCTTGTGGAGGGATTTTACCTTTGCTCTCTGCTGCTACATCACCAACTGTAAGTACTTTGCCTCCATCTAGTGGTTATACTTTATAATTACGTGACCTTAGCATTTCAGTGGTGTTCTGTACTGTAAAAACGTGGATTTTAACCAGACCTGTTCTATTAAGAGAACTTTTAACCATTTAAATTTATGTTTCTACCTCTTTTATTTATCCATGTTGGGTTCCAGCTGTATATGCTTATGTCTGGTAATTCTGATGATTACTTCTTGGAAAGAGCTGTAACTATAAAAGATTTAACTTTATTTTCTATATATTGCTTACCTTTTCAAATCTATAGTATAATAAACTATTAAAATCCTTGCTATTTAACATTTTCATTTGACTATTTACTGGTTCAAAATTTATTTTTTATAGATCTAGCCTTGTCTTTATTTGTTTCTTTATAAAACATTGAAATGTATTAAAAGAATACATTTGAAAGGCATTTAATGTGAATTATGTATATCATTTAAAATACAATAGATCAATGTTAACTTTATATATTAGTTGTTATTTTAAAATATATTTGATTCATACCAAAACAGACTCCATAGCTACTTGCTCAGATGGGAAAGAATATAGAACTGTGCTTTCCATATTACCTGTGTTCTCACCACCATATTGGAAACTTATCCTTAAGCCCAGAAAGTATACTTTTGCCAGAGATAAATCTGCCGTTTTGTTAAGATGTCTATTACTTGGTGAAACAGTGTTCCCAAATTGATCTCCAACTTTATTTTAACAAGCTTTTTACATGACCCTTTTTCTTACTAGCCTTTGTCAATACCACTACCTCCAGAGCAACATTGACACTTAGCAACAACACTTAGCAGCAACACTTTGTATCCTCACACACCTGCTCCAGGCACATACATCTCTATTTTATCCATGAGTTTACTAATGAGGACAAAGGCAAGCAGGCTAGTTTAGGAGGGGGTGCAACAGAGCAGGTCATCATTAGGGCATTAATCAAATTAGCAGCTGAAGCAAGAAAGTGGAGCCAGAAAGAGCAGTATAAACAGTGGATGGTGTGTAAAGAGAGCAGGTATCCTGAGATTCATATTTCATTCCTTCTCCTTAATCTGTTTTCCTCTCGTGATTTGTACCAAATTCTGGTAAATTGAGAATTATGCATTATTTAAAAAATGCATTCTGATATTGAGACATGGAAGGCATTTTTTTCTTTTATACATTAAAAACTGAATAAATCAATGCTTTTGTTTGGCATTTTTCTTGATCAGATAAATTTTGTTTTATGTCTTATAAATTACCATTTATTGTCAAGAAATCTTAAATGGTTGTATTAAAATTCACTTTGAAATGTAATATTGAATGTTTTAAAATTTTGTGCTGAGCAAAAACTGATCTTTATATAAACAGCTTAGCAATAAGTTATTAAAATTTGTATAGGTCTGAAACATTCACATTACTAAATAGTCTTCTAAATTTTAAAGCCAAAAGATCTTTAACTATCAAGATAGAGATAATGCTAAATTAATGAATTAATTTATAAACATTATGATTTATATAGTAATTCACCACCCAAATTTGCTTATTTTTTATTTTATAATGAATGTACAATAGAGATACTGACATTTTGAGGTTGGACTCCCAAAATCATTACTATGCAATTTTGACCACTATAGACTGGAATTTGAAACTATTAAATACTTACTGCCTAAGTCGTTCTCAAGAGACTTGGGAATTCATTCAACTATAGAAAACTTTATTTATGTCTCTCATTTTATATTTAGTTATTTTGGTCCATTAACTGATTGTACCTATGCCTGCTTGTACAATATACCTGATTTTATATTCTTTGAGTGAATTGCTTCCTTAAAAGAAAGAGCCAGTACCTTTCTCCCACTTCATGTCTAGTAAAAACAAGATTGGTGCTGACTACTGAGTATTGTTTATGTGTTATCGAATTGTATAATATTCTTGCTGGAAATTGTAGTGTAGTAGAGGGGGAAAGTTAGGAAGGAGGAGGTTGAGTAAAGAAAGAACTTAGAACTGATAATGTGGGCTTTTTGAAATTATATTTAAAATGTAAAAAGCCAGAAGAGAATTTTGGAAGGGATAAATGAAAAAGGATACATTGGTAACATACAGGTTACCAATGGGAAACATTTTTTTGTAGATGCCATTAGAATTTCAATCCTAGGTATATGAAGAGAGATGGAAACATTTGAAATTAATATTTGAGTGATCTAGTAATTTTGTTTAGATATATTATAGAGTTTTTCAAAATATTCATGTATTAATATGCAGATATTTATTTTATGAACAAATATAAGTAATGATGGCTTATGACAGTGGTTGGCAAACTTTTTCTGTGTGAGGCCACACAGTAAATATTTTAGGTTTTATAGGCCGTATGGTATTTGTCCGAGCTGTTCCCCTCTGCTGTTGTAGTGCAAAAACAGCCATAGACAATACATAAGCAAATAGACATGCATGTGTTTCAGTAAAACTTTATAAAAAAAAAGGTAGTGGGGTCGACTTGACCTGTGGGCCATAGTTTGCTGACCATTGACTTACGGCATATGCTCCTCATAAAATAATGTCATACTGTGATGATTTCATGTGAAAACTGTATTACTTATTACAGACCTTTGAAAATTCAGTAGTTAGGACTTAAGACAAATTCATTCTTTTCTATTAAACAAGAATTTGATTTGTAAATTTGACTTACTGACCATTTATTAAAGTTTAATTTTTTAAGACAGTTTTACTGAATGTTGTGGACATTGTGGTCTATTAGAACATATGTAACTTTTCACACTCACCATACTAATTTTTTTGTCATTTGATATTTCTAATGTCGAACTGCATTAAATTTTGAAAGGATAGGTAGAATGCTACAGTTCCACATTTTAAAAAAAGACACAAAGCTCAACCCGGGAATGTGTCTTTTCTGTTTCTCAGAGGAAATGTGAATCTCAGATAATTTACTCTTTTTCATCTGAAACAACCTTGTTTCACAATATCAATGAGACTCGTATATGACCTTTTTGAAGTCATTATGATTTAATGGAAGGTATGTAGGCTTTAGCATAAGACAGATCTGTATTTTACTAGATAGGACTTCAACCTCAGTTTCTTCCTTTACTGAACGGTGTTAATTATACTTATCCCACAGGGAGTGTGTTAGGTAATATATGTAGAATGTACTAGATGGAGAAGACTCTCAATGAAAGTTTTCTTTCTCGAGTTCCTTTGGGAATTATATTTTGTTCCTTTTGGATTTATTTGTATAATGATAGAATAGTCTTCCTGTTTATAAAATAAACCTGCCATTATTCAGAACTCTGATGTTTAAAATATTTGAGAAAAGTATGGGTGATTCATTTTGATAACAAAATACTAAAATGGTATAATCTTTTTGTCTGCTACTTCCATGGCATGGGATTGGCATAGAAATGTCTATTTTCTGCCCTGGAACCTTAGATAAATATAATAGTCTATACTGGAGGTAACACTGATGTATTGCTGTTCTAATATCATCAGCAGGGAGAAGATTTTGAACTACTTAGATTAATCTTACTTACAAGGAAATATTTTAATGGAAACATTAACAAAAAAGAATACAGTTATACATTGTTTATATTGATAGTCAGCACCTTGAACTTAATACTCTTGAAGAAACATTACCTTGTTGGAATTTCAGTTTTGCCTAGATTATTTAAAATCATATGTAGCATAAAAAATAAATTACAGAAAAAGTTTCAAATCTCTAAATTAAACCAATAGTTTTAACTTTGGGAAAAAAATTTAGATCTCTTAGCATGTAGTTTGACCAAATTTGGTTTTGGGAAGGAGCATTATGTTTGTTGTTGTTGATTTTTTGAGCTAATGTTTCTATGACTAGTCGGTTGAACCCTCTCATTTATTCTCTGCTGTATGGTTTAAGTTGGTCATAAATGAAGTGAAGAATTTGCAGGAAAAAATGAAGAAAAGCAAAGAACATGGATTAACCACAAATTTCGTAATCACTTTGTGATTTTAAGTAGACCACCATGGTCAACCATCCAGAACACTGAATGTTTAGAATTTAATTCAGTGTCCTATACGGTTTAGTTTTCTCTGCCCCAGAAAAGTAATGGATGCTGCCATTTCTGGCTCTCCTAGTAGTTTCATAATCATAAGAAAGAAGAGCAACCTTTTCTTTTTCTGTCCTAGAATGATGACAAAACCTTAATTTTTTAGTATTACTTTTTATTATCAGAATATATAGTTAAGAGATTTGGAAAAATTATTAATAATTTTTTTTTTTGAGACGGAGTCTTGCTCTGTTACCTGGGCTACAGTGCCATGAGGTCAGCCTAGCTCACAGCAACCTCAAAGTCCTGGGCTCAAGGGATTCTCCTGCCTTAGTCTCCTGTAGCTGGGATTACAGGCACAGGCCACCACACCTGCCTAATTTTTCTATTTTTAATAGAGACAGGGTCTCGCTCTTGCTGAGGCTGGTCTTGAACTCCTGACCTCAAGCGATCTTCCTGCCTTGGCCTCCCAGCATGCTGTTTTGTTTTTGCTTTAGTTTTGTTTACCTCGTAACACTGATCATACTTTAGTATTCTCAGGATGCTGTCACCTGTTTTTGTCTACAGTGTACCATGAAAATAACATATTTTGAAATTTATACTCACATGTTTATTGTCCAAAATCAGAGAAAGGCAAGTGTTGATGACTGTGAAACTTAATCTCATTTAATTTTTGAATATAATGAATATAATTATTTATTTAATAAGATTCTGAAACTTAGTATAATATCTGTATATTTATCTTAATTCGTATGCAGGTCTCAGTATATCAGTAAGTGCTTTTCTAGCATGGGAAAGTGATTTTTAAGTTATAATCAAATATTTAATTCTTCTATTAACTTCCAGGAATTTTGAACTATAGGATGGGTTCTGTATGTTTAAGAAAACAAATTATATTATTTCCTTATAGAAAATTCTAGAAGATCGTATAACTAGTTCATTTCCCTAAGTTATTTCTGCTAAAACCAATACTGAGGCAGTTTTTGTTTTGTTTTGTTTTGTTTTGTTTTGCAGAGGGATTATATTAGCTTATTTATTAAAATGTTTCATTAATCATCTACTAGGAAAAGATATTTGTTTTGTAAAATAGAATATGTATAATTTCTAATACATGAACTATTCTTATATATATATTTTGGCAGAGTTACTAAAATAAAAAGTAAATTGAAGTCTAAATATTTGATATTTATCTTAATTATATGTAATTTATAAAATGAATCCTGTGGGCCATAGTTTGCTGACCATTGACTTACGG
>NW_012145523.1:2867564-2870462 GCF_000956105.1 Propithecus coquereli
CAGACCAAAACACTCAAAACCATTAATTAACTAATAAAGCAGGACAGCTATGTCATAATTTCAGTAATTCAAAATGATAAAGATTTTGAGAACATGTCTAAATAAACTAAATTCTAACATTTTGAAAAATTATTCAGAATATTTGATAGACGTATCCAATGGCCAGGTTTTGTTCCATTATAGAACGCTCTAACTTGAAAACTCGATTTAAAATGAATTTTTTGCTTTTTCTTATAAATTATAGTGTCATAGTCATAGATTTTTAAGTTGTGCTATGAAATGATGCTGTATATCCATAAAGTGCTAGGAAATAAAGAATCTGCATTTAAAAATCGAAGTAAAAAATTAGTCATTTCTTTAGGCCATTGATACTACATTGGCATTATGTTGTAAATCAATAATTAAAATCAAATTTCTATCAGTTTCCAAGCTTATTTTAGAGAGAATGGTTTTAACCCTATTTTTATTTTAAATGTAAGGAAGACAGTTTGTTATTAATACCTTTACTACTGTATTTAGAGCTGAGTTTAGTTATATAATGCTTCCAGTAGTAGTCACCTATCATTTTTATTACCCACTTTGTACGTAGGAAATGTTTGAGTGTTTTGGTTGTTTTTTTATTTTCCTATCAGTGTTTTCTGCTCACATTTCCATGTTAATGTTCCTGCTTAAAGCAGGAAGAAGTTTAGGTAGAATGATAGATATAAATAATGTCAAAATGGAACATTAAATAGGAGCAGAACCCATATGTTCACCTTATAGTTGAATTTATCATTTGGTTTAGAGGTAAGGTTAATCAGTATGCCCATATGCCCATTTTCAGAAAATTCAAACAGTAGACTTTTTTTAATTTATAAAGCATTCCTCATTTTTCTCCATTTCTTGAGGCACTGAGAAAATTCGGCCTAGTCCTAAAGCACAAAAATAATTAAAATGTTGTATAGTACACAGTGAAAAAATAAGAAATGTTGCCATTGCTTATAAAACTACAAAGTTATGCATTTTAAGAAACAGAATACTTTTTAATATTCCCCCTGAAATTAGGAAATTAGATTTTATTATGGACAACATTTTAGTGAAAGTACAGCTTCCAATCTTGAATGCTATGATTCTCTTTATTGCTAGTGTTTTATAGGTCATGAATTAAATATCTGTAGAGGAGTTACTGATCATCTTGATTATTTTTACCCTAGAGTTTTATTGTGCATATGAAGTACTTAGTGGTTTTAGTTTATTCCAAAATGTATAAGAAATTGTTACACATTCTAATTTGACAGCCATCTCATTTTGATGCCAAATGAAATTGCCATATCTTTCCTATTATTCATCATACATTTATAGGAAAGAAAAATTAAACCATATCTTTTTATTGATAAGAATGAAGATTTTAAGAAAGAAATTTTATATTTTGTAAATTAATAAAATAAAATAACACAAAACTAGTATAAGTACATATGTGTGGTTATCTCTAAATATCTTTGTGAAATTATCTTAAGTTTAGAATGTAGTTTTTATAACTAAAGATATTTAAAGCTAATGTTGATTTTAAAATGGACTTTTCCTTTATTTAAGAATAATTGATAGATAAACTAACTAAATTTGATAACCAGCTCCAGTGATATATAGAATGTTTATAATTTATTTTGTTTACAAAATATAGTAAATATACTAAACTTATGTTTTCCTGTAGTATCTATGTACATGTATTATATTTCCAAATTTTAAATAAGACTTAAATCTACTTTTTTAAAGACGGAATTGGAAAATATTGAAGTGACACAAGGCATGTCAGCTGAGACAGCAGTAACTTTCCTCAGCCGACTGATGGCCATGGTCGATGTACTTGTGTTTGCCAGCTCTCTAAATTTTAGTGAGATCGAAGCTGAAAAAAATATGTCTTCTGGAGGTTTAATGCGACAGTGCCTAAGACTAGGTAAGTATGTTAAGAATAACAGTGCACATTAAATAATAACCTACAAATTAGTTTTATGAAGCTCTATGGTACATAAAATATTGATGACATAAGTTGATGATTATAATATAGAGATTATCTTGTAACTCATCAGAATAACCAAAACCAAAAACATTGTATCTTCACATTGGAAATTTCAGAGAATTGATAATCTTTAATGATTTATAACTTGAAATAGAGTAAAATATATTTAGAATTCTTTCAAAATCAGTAAGACTATCACTCTTCATTGAAGTGATTTTAATGCAAATCCATTTATGAATTCTGTTTTGGTAGACTAATAATGAGGGTAGGGTCCTAGGCCCACAAACATCAGAGAATGAATGACATAGTCTTATTATACACATAATGCTAGAAGGATAAAATTGCCTAATCTCACTGTTTCCCAGAGTGAACAGATATCCCTAATAAACATTATTGTACCTATGCTGTTCACCTTTTATCTTATGTGGCAAAGAAAATTTAGCACAGAAGATTCTTAGTAAATCTGAATGAGTTCTTTAGACAGGAACCATTCTTACCCCTCTTAAAGGGAAAAGTTATTTATGTTATTTAGATTTTCAAAGCGATCAGAAAGCTGCTCTTTTCATACATGCCTTGGAGCATGAGCAGAACATAAGAATGCAAGGCATGAAGTAGGACTTTCTTGATACATACTCTTTTCACCCATAATTTTTA
Organism: Propithecus coquereli; assembly: GCF_000956105.1. NCBI lineage: Eukaryota > Metazoa > Chordata > Mammalia > Primates > Indriidae > Propithecus > Propithecus coquereli. Next base: position 2,870,215 of record NW_012145523.1, read on the forward strand.
AAGGTTATGTAAAAAACTACCCACATAGTTGCAGGGGAGAGGTTGTTTCTGATTCAAGGAAGAAACAAAGACTTGGGTTAAGAATGATGGAATGAAACCTACTTTCTTTTTGTTTATACTTTTTAAAAACAAGCAAGTTTAGAGAAATCGTTGCGTATCTGTTATAAGGGAGAGAGTGATCACATTGGGATCTCTGACAACCAAGAGTTTTAATTTCCTGTGGGCCATCAAGGACATTTCCATTGATA
>NW_012145523.1:2871357-2873453 GCF_000956105.1 Propithecus coquereli
CTACAAAAAATAAAAAAATTAGCTGGGTGTGGTGGTGTACGCCTGTAGTCCTAGCCACTTGGGAGGCTGGGGTGGGAGGGTAGCTGAGCTTAAGAGATCAAGGTTACAGTGATCTATGATCAGGCCACTGTACTCCAACCTGGGTGACTGAATGAGACCCTATCTCAGAAAAAAAAAATTATGAAAAATGGAGGATAATAAAATAAATAAGGAAGAATATATTGAGAGCTTCAGAAGTCCTGATAATGTTCTGTTTCTTCAGCTGGCTGGTAGTATATGGATATTCTGTTTCTATTTTTTAAGTATATATGTATTTTATATATACTTCCATTCCTATAGTTCATAATTTAAAAAAAACTATTGATCTAATTGATTTTAAGAGTAATAATGGATGGAGCAAGGGGAAAGAAAGAGAAAAAGAAATAAACTGGTAACTTTTTCCAATACATCAAAGTCAATAATTTATATTAATAATGTTTTTGATTTTTTAAATAGTTTGTTGTGTTGCTGTGAGAAACTGTTTAGAATGCCGGCAAAGGCAGAGAGACAGGGGAAACAAATCTTCCCATGGAAGCAGTAAACCTCAAGAACTTCCCCAAAGTGTGACTGCCACAGCAGCTTCAAAGGTAATTAAACATTTTTTTTACGTCAAATACAGTTTACCGGAAAAGAAATTTTTTAAGTTCATTAGAACAAAGCAACGTGGTCTTGCTCAATGATAAGAGCAATGGCTTTGCAGTTAGACAGCTCTAGGCTCTGGTGCTGGCTTCTCTGCTTCATCATTGTGTTACAAGATTGCTTAACCTTTCTGAGGCTTTCATGTTTTGGTTATTAAATGAAGATACTAATAGTTTCTACTTTATAGGATTCTTGTAAGGATTATATCAGCATATAGCACTAAAAATTCTTAGTTATTTTTATTTTTAATAGTTAAATATATTTTCACAGTTCAATGTATGGGTGTTCTTTTTAAATGGATGAGCTTTTGGTGGTAGACATGGTAGTCCACAAAAATTTATTGAATGCCCATTAAATGAATGAATAGTGTAATATACTGGTAATTCTCATTCTAAAGTAGCTCCCTTTATCATATGCTTATCTGACCCTTGACATCACATCTAGTTTTGTTCCTGTGACTTCCAAGGTCCTGCATGACTGGTTGTTGCTTCCTTCCCTTCCCCAGTGGTAGCTTCATACTTTTGCCATTTTAGTTATACTACAGACTTCATTCAGTTCATCAAAAGAATGTTTTGTTTTGTTTTGTTTTTTAACTTTTCACACATTTCCATAGTTTCTTTTTTTGTTTTTTTTTTTCCTTTGTCTTTTTGAGACAGGTTTTGCTCTGTCGCCCAGGCTGGAATGCAGTGGTGCTAAAACAACTCACTGCAACCTTCAACTCCTGGGCTCTAGCTATTCTTTGGAGTAGCTGGGACTACAGACATACACCACCACACCTGGCTAATTTTTTTTATTTTCTGTGGAGACAGGGTCTCGCTATGGTGCTCAGGCTGGTCTCAAATCCCTGGCCTCAAGTGATCCTCCCACTTTGGCCTCCTAAAGTGCTGGTATTATAGGTGTGAGCCATCTCTCTGGGCCTACATAGTTTTCTTTACTTGAAATGTTCATCCTTATTTTTCACACAGCTAAAATACATTAAACTTTTAGGTTACCTTAAATGCTACTCCTTTAGGAAAATATTTTCTGACACCTCACCACCACCCCAGTCTAGGGTAGGTTCTTCTGTTTGATGTTTTCGTAAAACCCTGTATGTCTGTTTTCACTCACTGTACTTAAAATAACACGTTTAATATTGACACAATAATTTTTTGCTCAGTAAGTGAAGGCATGAGTAGAAGTTTATTTAAAAATTCTACTTTAAAATTCAGTAATTTTCAAGCAGGCTAACCACATTATTTATTGTGTCTGTTGGTTATTTGCAATATGGCAGCCTCTTTTATTTTCTAGTACTGTCAGGGAAATATTCATAAAGTAATTTGACCTTGTATTATTTTGTTGATCACAAGACTCCACAGGGTTCTTCATTGCTTAGGAAATTAGATATAAACACATCAGCAATAATGCCTCATATTATTTGT
>NW_012145523.1:2873503-2873967 GCF_000956105.1 Propithecus coquereli
CTTTTATAAGTGAATAATATTAATAATAAAACAAACACATGTCACCTTGTATGCTATTTACTGTTCTAAGCACCTTATTTATATTAATTCAATTAATCCTCACAACAGCCCTCTAAGAGAGTTACTATGTTTATCCTTGTTAACACATGTGGAAACTGAGGTACAGATAGTTTAAACAGCTGGGCCAAGATCACGTAGCTCCTAAGTACCAGATCAAACTCACGTGGTCTGATTTCAAAGTCTGTACTGTTTATTACAATACTTTACTGCTTCTTAAAATAAACGAATAAATAAAAAGCTTGTTCATATTGAATGATTATTGACAAAGCCCATAGGCTCTCCTGCCATAAAGAAAGGCGGATATTGTGAGACTTGAGTATACTGAGGTACTCTATCACTGCCTGAAATGTGAAGTTGTGGTCAGTTTAGTCACCAAAATAGTCAAATTAAGGACAGAAACTTTA
>NW_012145523.1:2879771-2881450 GCF_000956105.1 Propithecus coquereli
GGGGGAAACAGATTGACTTGTAAATGATTTTCTTTGAAAATTAAATTAACCTGAGAGACAGGTATTATATTTAAAATGATTTGGACTACATCTGGTTGCATTCTTGATTTTCTTTACTATAATATATTGAGATAAACATGAAGGGGAAGGGAAACGCATTGTTCTTTTTGATGGGTTTGATTTTTTATGAAGAAAGGGGGAAAGCCCCTTCCAAAGCCTATTGATATCTAAGGGCCTTTAAAATTCAAAATACTCTTTATACCAAACAGTCATATTTGGTGGTGAAATTTCCTGAGCTTCTTCACTGACAAACACGTCTAGCTCTGAACTGTATAAATGAAAAAGACTTAAATTGTCACCAAACATCTAGAGTTTATTTTGTGAAGGAGTATGTCCCAAAGGCTCAGCCATGGTGACTGGAAAATATTCTGGAGTAGTTGCCCAAATTAAGAAACTTGTATCAGAATGTGAATACACTTTATCAAGAAAGTCTTTCTATGAAAACAATTTTAGCTGAGCCAAATCACAGTGTTCTTTGTGATATAATATAATTTTTGAATGACTTTAAAGCTAATACAGTAAATTTGCTATTATTTTCTTTATTATGTGATAATATGGCAGCTTATCATACCTTGTTTTGCCTGCTGTGGTGCAGTGGTTATTGAGAAGAAAATTTCTGTTGATGATGTCAGAACTTCATAGTAAACACTTTGTAGCATTTCTATAGGATAAGAAACTGGTTTGGTTCCATTTTAAAATATGAATTGTGCTGGCTTTTTGTCAGACATATAAGATATTTTTCATGAACTCAATGCTTCCAAACAGGGAGCGATGTTTTTCCATGGTAGATAAGATCAAAGAACAACAAAAACAGTTAGAATCTTGGAGGTACACAGTTTATATGACATGTTTCACAATTTAATAACAATGAGCGAAGTATCTTGAGCTTTAGGAATGATCTGATTTTGTTCATCCTTGAAAAGTTATCAGCTATCATTTTATGGATTTGATAGAATGTTTTATGTTTTATTTTCCAGTAATAGAAGGTCCACACGTAGAACATTCACGGATCTGTAATCCCTTTCTTTCATTAAAACATAATTTATATTTTATTATAAATACACAAGTTGAAATTTTGGAACTGGTTATTGATGAACGTCGCTGATATATTTTGAAGTGACACCATTTCTAACTTCATTTTGGATATAAGTTTACAATGGATATTCTGAGCTTTCTGAATTTCCATTCCACCAGCATACCTGTGTGACAATACTTTCTTCTGAGTGTTATTAAAGTAAAACAAAAACAGGTTAGATATGTTATTCTTATGAGGAGCATTATTACCAGTTCAACTTAGATTAGATAAATTAACAAGCAAAAATCCCAGTGACACATCAGAAATTTTTTTTATATTCCCAGTGTTTGTAAAAATATTCTTACAGGCATTTTTTGGGGGGAATCACTCTGCCTAAAACTTTTTGTTACTTAGGATGTGTAATGAAGAAAAGTTGCAAGTGTAATAGCAGTTGTCTGTGTTGATCACCTATTTACCTATTTACTTTCAGTGAACTACATGGACTATTTTTATAATTTATATCCTTTTTCTCAATGCTATATTTGATTATACTTATTGAAATTTCACTTTATATCTACTGGGTTAAATAACAAAAACAGTTGTA
>NW_012145523.1:2883173-2884072 GCF_000956105.1 Propithecus coquereli
TTATTTTTCTTTCTAAAAATTCCTAAAGGCTTCCCATAATTTTGGGGACAGAGTTAAAATGTCTTAACTTGTAGTGGCAAGACCACTCTAGTTTTGACTTGCCTGCATTACTACAATTGCCTCCAAAGTTATTCCCTCATCTCTTCTGTTACTGATCTTTATTCTATTTTTTACAGTTTTGTTGCTGATATTGTTTTAAAACATAAATCAGATTATGTCTCTTTTTGAATTAAAACTCACTAGTAGCAGTTAGAGCAAAATTTCACAAGGGCCCTGAATAAGATGACTGTTGACTACCTTTCCAACTTTATCTCATATTACTTTTCCTTTTTGTTCACTGTGAAATAGTCAGACTAGCTTTTAGTTCTTCATTCATGCCAAAAATTTTCTTGCTTCAGTATCTTAGTATTTTGTTCCTCATATTTGGCTCTTTTTCATATTTTTTGCCTAACTGGTGCTTACTCATCTGTTATGTACCAGCTTAAAGATCGTCTCCTCCTAGTGGCCTTCCCTGACTCCTGTAGCTATGTAACTTTCTCCCCACTACCACCCTATTCTTTATCATAGCATCCTCTTTATTTCCTTTCTTCCACTTACACAATTTGTTTAATTGTTTAGTAGAATGTGTGCTTTAAAAGGGTAATTGTGACTATCTTTTTTATTGTATACATTTATAGTGTACAACATGATGTATTGATATTTGTATACATTGTAGAGTGATTAAGCTAATTAACACATCTATCACCTCACATATAAATCATTTTATGTTGTGAGAATGTTTAAAATTTATTATCAGCAATTTTTAAGTACTATTACCATATATTATATCTAACTATAGTTATCATACTGTACAATAGATTGCCAGCACTATTCCTCTTGTGTAGCTGAAACGTTATACA
>NW_012145523.1:2884122-2885508 GCF_000956105.1 Propithecus coquereli
AAAATTTAGTCATTCTCCAGATATTTAGCCTCTGTCTATATTGGGCTTCATTTTCAAAGACAGAACTGAGAATAAGAAGCACAATTGGCTTGAAGATCTGGATTTTAAAAGAAAAGCTAACTTCATATCATGCATAAGGGAAATTTTAGGTTGGGTAAGACATAGGTTCACAGCGTTGATTATTTACAGCTCTGCAACTTTGTAGTTGATATTCATTCATTCATTCATTCCACATGTATTTGTTGAATGCCTTCTAATTGCCTGGTATGAGTCTCCAGTGGTAGAAATATTAATAGAAGTATTGTGGGATAGTATGGCCCATTGCAGCTTAAGTTGTGTGTGAATTCATTCTTGGTTAATACCTTTTGTTAGTGTGATTGCACTTCATTTTCCTTTGTAATAACTTTTTAAGTATTTGATTTTTTTCCTTTTCTCCATGTTTATCCCATCAGCAATGTAATGCAAGGAATATGCATTTTAAACACTTTGTTTAAACTGTAAGAAAGTATATCTCTACAAAAGCTGTCTGTCACCCACAGTGTATGAAATTCTAAAGTAACATTTCAGAACAAATTTGACCTACTTCGGTCATTTTCCCTATTAGCTGTACTTTCTGTTTCATAATATTAAATCATCAGTAAATATTTCTTGTTTGCTTTCTTTCTCACAAATGCACATAAATTCTGAATCTTAATGCATGATGCTTAAATGAATTAATAAATATAAATCACCTCTTAATAGAGTTACTAGAATTTATTGAATGTTTGTTTTCCTTATTTCTGTTACATTTTTAGCTGTTATCTGTGAGCCACAGTAACTGCTTTCAGTTTTGGTTTGGAAGTATCAGTTTTAGCTAGCTTATAAAGAAGGCTTTGTAAATATTTACATTTGATTCCATAGATACACTCTAATTTGGAAGTGGTATTAGAGGTCATATAAATTAGACTTCTTATCATTATTTCCCTAAAAGATGGTTATCTAGGCTCTTTGAATAGAGCTCTCAAGATTACATGCAGCTTGTTATATTTTTGGGAAGCATATTTATTACAAAATTATTTCTCTGCCAGACTGTAGTTGGCTTTTTAAAACTATCATCTTATCCTGACCTGGCTGATTTTTTCAGACCTTGGACCACTTTGCTTTTCTCCCCTGGAAAAACTCCATTTTATTATTGAGCTCTGAAATGATCAGCCTGAAATATTGACAGTGTTTTAGAGGTCATTTTTCCAATGTGGAATAGTGGACTATTACTTCTTTTTATCTGTTAATACAACTAAATATCGAATTAGCTTTTCCTTATGCTGCCATATCACAGTTCTGATATTGATCTTGTATAAATTTATATTTTATGCTCCCCCGTTGTTTATATCTTCTCCATTTTGTACT
>NW_012145523.1:2887108-2889105 GCF_000956105.1 Propithecus coquereli
AGAAATTAGTGGTCAAACCTCTGCATCCTGTTTTCCATAAGCATAACATATCTCATTTACCTTTTATTGCTGTTGTGGAAACATGGATTATGTTTTAGCTATAGTATTTTGCTGTTGCATGTTACATTTGCTTTTAACACATAAACATGAGGTTATTTCATTGTAGTATACTTTCATTTTCAATTTTACTCTTCAAATTAAATATCATCCTACCATTGCAGTTCATATCTTTTTGTAATTCAAAACACTAACACATTATCACCTTAACTATTTTTCTTCATTTTTAATACATTTGTATCCATTATACATGTATAAAATAAGCCATAGTATAGTGAACCTTCTAGTTCTGATTTTCTTGTGTATTTGTAAGCTTCTGTATATGTTGCTAAAAATTATTCTATTTAACAATTATATTGTTTCTTTTCTCTTAATACATAACCTCGTTCCTTCCTTCAGAGATGCATTCTTTATTGCTAGTATCGTTTGCATGTTGCAGTAATATAAAATTGTCATGGATCTTCAGTGGACCATGTTGCAGGTTGTTACATGCTGGCTCAAATCTGGTTCCATGATTTTCTTCACAGTTGTGGTCATACCATCTATCCCTCATCCAAGTTTGAACCATGGATTCCTTGCCAAGTTAATTCCTGAGCAGAGCTTTGCCCACTCATTTTACAAAGGTAATAATGACCTCATCTCCTGACCTGTTTGGGTATTCTTATTTTATGAGTTGTCATAAAATAAATATTCATGAAGTAATTGCTTATAAACAAGTATACACCTCAGGTTTCATGGAGATATGATATGTTATATTTATACCTGGCTACTGAGAGCAAAATATTATATTTGTAATTCATTACATTATGTATCATGTGTAAATCAAGAATACCTAATTCTTTGTCTATTAATGTGCACAGCGATGGCACTTACTAGAGATCACAGAAGAGTCACACCTTAGTAGTGGGACTAAATTAGCCTAAAATGAAGGCTACTTTAGACTTACTAGAAAAAAGCTTAAAAACATGTCTTAAAAGCATCAAACTGATGTGTAAGTTATTTAACTTCTAGTCAGAACAAAATCCCAACACTCCTTTAAAGAATTAAAAAAAGTACCTCACCAAAAAACAAAAATGTTAAGCATCCAGTTAAAAAATTACTAAACATGCAAAGAAGCAGGAAAATGTGATGCATAAGCAGAAGAAAAAAAAATCAATCAATAGAATCAGATTCAGAAATAGTAGAAATGGTACAATTATCAGATAAGAACATTAAAACAGCCATCATAAGTGTTCAAGATGTTTTTCAATTTAAAGGAAAAAGTGAACATAATGAGGAGAGAAATGGAAAATATAAAGAAAAAGAACCAAATGGAAATTTTAAAGATGAAAAATATAGTAGCTAGAATGATAATGTCTCTGGGTGGAATTAACATGAAATTAACGACTGTAGAACAAAGGATTGTAATAGGCACAATTCTGTGATAGCCCCAAAATATTCCTGTGTGCATACCTTGCAAAATTCCTGGGTTGGTGAATATCATGGGTTTTACTCCTGTGATTAGGTTATTATGTTATACAGCACAGTTGCTTTTGAGAAAAGGTATTATCTAGGTGGGCCTGACCTAATCTCATGAGTTCTGTAGAAACAGAGAGTTTTCTCCACTAGTTGCAAAACAGCAAGTCAGAGAGACTTGAAATGTGAGAGGGATTTGACATGAAAGAGGGTCTTTATTGCTGAGACGGGGGTGACCTTGGATGAAGGACCTGAGAGCAGCTTGTAGGAGCTGAGAGTATTCCCCTGCTGACAGTCAGCAAGAAAGTGGGGAACTTCAGTCCTTCAACAACAAGGAATCGAATTCTGCCAATAACTGGAAAGAATTTGGAAGAGGACCCTGAGCTCCATATGATACCATAATTAAGTATATTTCATAACTAGCTAATAATATGGAAGCAACTTTTGGAACAAATAAAGCTAGCTAAGTATTTTTTGTTACAACT
>NW_012145523.1:2891842-2893128 GCF_000956105.1 Propithecus coquereli
GAATTAGCTCTCTGGTCTCTTTTTTCTCATTATTCTTTTTTTTATTCCTTTTTTTTTTTTATTTCAGCATATTACAAGGGTACAAATGTTTAGGTTACACATATTGCCTTTGCCCCACCCGGGTCAGAGCTTCAAGCATGTCCATCCCACAGAGAGTGCGTACCGCACTCATTAGGTGTGTATATACCCATCCCCTCTTCTCCTCTCCTACCTGCCTGACACCTGATGAATGTTACTACTAAATGTGCACATAGGTGTTGATCAGTTAGTACCAATTTGATGGTGAGTACAATGTGGTGCTTGTTTTTCCATTTTTGTGATACTTCACTTAGTAGAGTGGGCTCAAGCTCTATCCAGGATAATACAAGAGGTGCTAGATCACCATTGTTTTTGTGGCTGCGTAGTACTCCATGGTGTACATATACCACATTTTATTAATCCACGGATTGATGGTCACTTGGGTTGTTTCCACATCTTTGCAATTGTGGATTGTGCTGCTATAAACATTCAAGTGCAGATGTCTTTTTTATGGAATGTCTTTTTCTCCTTTGGGTAGATGCCCAGTCATGGGATTGCTGAATCAAATGGTAGTTCTGCTTGTAGCTCTTTGAGGTATCTCCATATTACTTTGCACAGAGGTTGCACTAGTTTGCAGCCCCACCAACAGTGTACAAGTGTTCCTATTTCTCCACATCCATGCCAACATTTATTATTTTGGGACTTTTTGACAAAAGTCATTCTCACTGGAGTCAGGTGATATCTTATTGTGGTTTTGATTTGCATTTCCCTGATGATTAGAGATGTTGAGCATTTCTCATATACCTGTTGGCCATTAGTCTGTCTTCTTTTGAAAAGTTTCTGTTCATATCCTTTGCCTACTTTTTAATGGGGTTGTTTGATTTTTTCTTGCTGATTTTCCTGAATTCTATATAGATTCTGGTTATCAGCCGTTTATTGGAGAAGACCCCATATAGTAAAAGCAATCTTAAGCAAAAAGAACAATTGGGAGGCATCAATTTACCAGACGTCAAGGCTACAGTAACTAAAACAATGTAGAATAGAGACATAGACCAATAAAACAGAACTGAGAACCCAGATATAAAACCATTCTTATCTAATCTTTAACAAAAAAGACAAAAACATACATTGGGGAAAAGAATCCTTATTCAATAAATGGTAGTGGGAAAATTGGATAGCCACATGTAGAAGACTGAAACAGGATCTGCACCTCTCACCTCTCACGAAGATCAATTCACGGTGGATAACAGACTTAAACCTAAGGCATG
>NW_012145523.1:2904128-2904541 GCF_000956105.1 Propithecus coquereli
TAGAAATAATTTAGTCTGCTCTTCTTGTTTTAAAGGATAGACTTAAATACAAATTAAAATAATAGAAATAGCTAACATTTACTAAGAATCTACTTATGTGAGAACTGCAAATAATTTAGATATAGTAGCTTAATAGTATCTTATTTTCTTCTTCAAAATGACTTTAAGTTAAGGACTGTTATTATTGCCATTAAACTTAGATTAGATACATTTTTCAACATCATCATTTAGGATTTGGTAACATTATATGGATAATTTCTTCATATTAACGTTTGCATAATGGAATTTAACTTTTTAGAATTTTTTCATGTATTTTAATTGTTAATATTGTGTATTTCATATTTATTTAGATATATGCATACATGTTTCTATATTAATGTTCACAAATTGAAATTTATATTTACTCATAAAGA
>NW_012145523.1:2904591-2905247 GCF_000956105.1 Propithecus coquereli
ACTTAATATAAACTAAATATGCAAGTAGTTACAGCTTTGTATATTTTATTTTAAATTACAGTGACTTAGTTTGCTTAATAGTATTTGAAGAGCAAATATTTAATATTATTTTTAATGCTCTCCTAACAAGGAGCTGTATGTTTCTTTCGTGTTATTCCTTATTTAGAGGGTTTGGAAAATAGCAATTTTAGTAATTTAATATGTAAAACATATTGAAACACTTTATAAATCACTGTAAAACAGGGTTTTTGGAGGAAGGAATGTGATAAATGAGGTCACCATTAGACATCATGTCATTTGCTCAACTTAACCTCATATTTTTCCCAAAATGTATTAGATGAACTCATTAGATTCAATGAAAAACAGTAAAAAAAAAAAAGAAGCATCTGGCATCCAACTGCCTATTTCTTACAAGGTTAAGATCACTCAGGCTACTAATGTTTCTGCTTTGTGTACTGACATGGCCTATTGCTACAGAGACTGATGAGAACTATTGAAAACTTACAAGCCTACTGTCATTAATATAACCTGGACAGATGAAAGCATTTATACTTTCTCTGCGGTTCATGCCTAACTTCCTATTAAAGTCACTGGGTTAAATCCTCAAAGTACTTTAGTGTCACAAAGAAGTATTCTGGAAACATAAGTTATCTAAG
>NW_012145523.1:2905297-2905727 GCF_000956105.1 Propithecus coquereli
TAGCCACATGTAGAAGACTGAAACAGGATCTGCACCTCTCACCTCTCACGAAGATCAATTCACGGTGGATAACAGACTTAAACCTAAGGCATGAAACTATAAGAGTTCTAGAAGAAAATGTTGGAAGAACTCTTTGGCCTAGGCAAAGAATTTATGAAGAGAACCCCCAAAGCAATCATAGCAGCAACAAAAATAAATAAATGGGACCTGATCAAATTAAAAAGGTTCTGCACAGCCAAGGAAACTACCACGAGAACAAACAGACAACCTACAGAATGGGAAAAAATATTTGCATACTTTTCTTCTTATTCTTGATAGTCCCTTAATTCAGACTCTTATCCTTTCTTGGAATGTTATGCAAGTTTATTCATTGGAATTCTTGTCTCTAGTCTTTCACTATATTATTGACAATAATTTTGAAAATAACAGA
>NW_012145523.1:2905777-2906231 GCF_000956105.1 Propithecus coquereli
ATTATTATGCATATCCAGAGAGCTCAGTGCACTCTAGGTATGATAAACTGAAAGTGACCCATACCTAAACACAGCATAGTCAAAATACCAATTGGAAGATTTTCATGGCTCTTAATTGTATCTTCTCAATTATCATTTTGTGTATTATGGGCATATCCTTTAGTAGTAATATTGAATTCCTTTTTTTTAATTTCAAAAAATTTAGGGTGTACAAGTGTTTTTTTGTTACATGAAATTGTATCATGCTGAAGTCAGGGCTTTCAGTGTACTGGTCACCAGAAGAGGGTACATTGTACCTGATAAGTAGATATTTATTCCTCAACCGCCCTCTCGACCTCCCACCTTCTTAGTTTCCAATATCCATTATACCTCTTTATGACAATATATATCCCTCATTTGAATTCCTGAAGTTGAATTCTTTTCATACATTAATTGTATGTGGCTAACAAAAAGA
>NW_012145523.1:2909425-2909983 GCF_000956105.1 Propithecus coquereli
ATTGTATTTTCTTAGATGTTTTATTTGCTAGTGAATGCTTATATTTCAGTCTAATATAACTTGAAAAGTTTAAACTTTTTGCATAGCTCTTAATTGTAAAACATACCATAAATAGCGATAGACAATATATTAGTGTCAAGTCAAAACTCTAGACTGAATCTATAAATCAGCAAAATTCAGGCTAAATGCTAGACATGACTTTATGTCTTTTGATAATTAAACTGTATAAAAAAAGTGAGCCCATGCTAGTAACTATCCCATTGTATGTTGTTGTTGTTAGAGTTCTTATTTTGTCTCTGCATTTACATTTTCTGCCCTATCGTCATAGAAATGTCACTATTGGTATTTAATTCTCTTCTGACATTTTGCTGCAATTGTTTTCTCTCCAAAAATTTCCAGTCCATAGATTTAAATGTGTGTTAAAATGAAATCAGTGATACCTCTAACAGTGGAAATAACTGCCTCAGCCATCTTATCTTTTCATTCTGTATTTGTAGGTTATTTTATCAACTTTCCTCAGTTTGAATAATCCGAATATGTGTGGCTATTCTTCTTTTG
>NW_012145523.1:2912021-2913955 GCF_000956105.1 Propithecus coquereli
TTTTTTTTTTTTTAAAAAAACCAGTTTCTTTTATTACAGAAACACCTGCTGCTTTTCCAGATGCTGCAAAGGAAAAAGAAACACCAACTCCTGGTGAAGATATTCAGCTAGAAAGTTCAATTCCTCATACAGATTCAGGAATTGGAGAGGAGCAAGTAGCTAGCATCCTGAATGGGGCAGAATTAGAGACTAGTGCAGGCCCTGATGCCATGAGTGAACTCTTATCCACTTTGTCATCTGAAGTGAAGAAATCCCAGGAGAGCTTAACTGAAAATCCTGGTGAAATGTTGAAGCCTGCACCTTCCATATCTAGCATTAGTCAAACTAAAGGCATCAATGTCAAAGAAATATTGAAAAGTCTTGTGGCTGCCCCTGTTGAAATCGCAGAATGTGGCCCTGAACCTATCCCATACCCAGATCCAGCACTGAAGAGAGAAGCGCAAGCTATTCTTCCCATGCAGTTTCATTCCTTTGACAGGTAGGTACTGAATTTATTCACAGGGCTTTACATATAGAAGGAAAATTAGACTCTGTTAATTTTTAAATATTAGGAGGGTCTTGAAAACTTTATATTAATTTATGTAGATTCTTATTACAAAGATTATCAAAGTGACAGGTCAATTTGATTGATCTCATAATAAGACATTTTAAGAATATGTCTCAAAAAAAGGGTTTCAATGTGATATGGTGGATGGCACACTGAATTGGAAATAGGGAAACCTGGATTCTGGTTAAAATCCATCTTCAAGGGATAGTACGTCGCGGAAGTTATTTTTCTCTTTGGACTTAGTTGTTTCACGTATAAAATGGGGAATAGGCCACATCTTTCTGAAGTCTATTCTTGCTCTGAGATTCTATTATAATATTATAAAATGCTACAATAATTGCTTGAGATTACATAGTGTGCTTTAAGTAATAAAATTCAAATTTGAGTTCTAAGTGTAACTGTATGGGAAAAGTAAAAGATTATTTGTGATAATCTTCCTCATGGTATTTCAAGTATCAATGTAAAAGCCATATTTTGAGGCATGTATTTGAAAGTAAATATTATTGAAAAGCATTTTGGCATTTTAGGTCTCTAAACTACTGATAACGTGGCCCATGTATTTACATTCAAATGTTAAATCATAAAAGGAATTTTTTTAGGAACAGCTAATTCTTTTTTCTGTTCCAGGTTACATTCAATAAAAATAATAGTTCACAGAAGCAGGAGAAAATATTTTAGATCTAATCTATGCATCTAATATATCCTACTATTGAAAAACATGTGCAGTATTAGAAAAATACTTAGATAGTCACTAATTACTAAAAATAGTACTTTGACCACTGGGATTGGTGCATATTCAAAATTATGTTTATATTTTCACATCATATAAATTAAAAAATATTTCATTTACCATCTGAATTAAATCATTGCTATTGATGTTTAGAACACTTTTTCATACCAAAAAAATTTATACATATGTATGAAATGATTGACAAGGAAGTGTTTTTTTGGAAAGACAATATCAAATTAGGAGATCAAAGGTTTCTTAAACTGAAATGTCAAAATAAATAGTCAAAGTATACTATCTATTCCATAATGCTTTCTCTAAAATAGCCAAACTACTTTGTTCTAACTAGAGACAGCAATTTTTTAGTGTTTAGGGTAGAAGTGGGCAGTAAAGACATTTCAGTTAGAATGAATTATCCTTTTCATACACAAATAGTGACTTAAACTTTGCCTATAAACATTTTAAACAGTGTTTTACAGATCTTAAAAATTTGTTGTGGAAAATATAAATGGCATTAGTTATCATGAGGGATATAAAGATGAATGAAATCAGTTTTGTCTTACGGAGTTGTAAGGAGATAAGATGTTCACAAATAATTGTCATATGAGATAAAATATGTTAAAAGTTTTTAAAAAGTAAAAAAAGTGTGATTAGAAAATG
>NW_012145523.1:2914005-2914386 GCF_000956105.1 Propithecus coquereli
ATTTTTTTAAACACCGCAACTGCCCAATGTGGCAATGCCAGTTGGAGCAAACTAGAGCCTTGTCTAAAAGATTAAAAACAAGATTTGAAAATGAGATATCCATATTCTTGGGGCTGTACTCAGGCCAAGGAAAGGCCCCAGAAGGCCTCATTCTCTCACCTTAGACTGATCTTAGCCCCTGCACAAGCAAGCAGAAGTGCAGGCTAAGGGAGCATTTTAAACCATGGGAGCATTGCAAGCATGCTCCAGTACACACAGAGCTTCTGGCTAAGGGTGGAGGATTTATTGGTTCAAAACATTTAAGGCAATGTTTGTTCAGTCATTAGCTGATCACTAGATTAACTGAACAGAGATGTCAGTGGCTACAGAGGATGGAAAACA
>NW_012145523.1:2928326-2937861 GCF_000956105.1 Propithecus coquereli
TCATAAATCAAGTTGCAAAATTCTCAAACAATACTATGTCTTTTGATAGATTTCTATATAGATCCGTGATTTATAAAATGTTCTATCAGAGCTATTTTTGATATATTAGTAACTGTGTAGCTTTTAGTTTGGCGGATAATGCTTTTCTCTAAAACCTCCAGTTAAGCTTTACTCTGTTTTTTAAACTAAAATTTTAATCCTGTATATCTAAATTCTTTTCATTTTGGGGGAATTTGGTATATATCTGTGATTTAGTTCAATTTTTAGTTCCTAGTATTTCAAGGTCCCTCTTAATTTTAAAGGCCAAGAACAAGAATAGAAAAGCAGAGAGTGGTATGTTGCTTCTATGTATATTTTAACTGCTATGTTTTTAAAAATTATTTGAAGTCTGGATATCACAAAAGGCTTACATTTTGTTGTTTCTTTGGCTAACAAACATCAATCTTACATAATTTATACATCATCCTTTTTGATTTTACAAACCTGCTTTTGTTCATATTATTAGGTTTGATATATTCAGACAAACTGTATGTATTTTTACCTCAAATTTTTAATATTCTTGCTTCCAAGTGGTTCATTCTCTAAAAAAAAAAAATCTCTGAATTAAAATCTATTTTGTAAATAATAGAAGACTAAAAAAGCTTTTTAGGTAGGCTTCATATTATTAAACCTGAAGTATTAGCCTATGGGAGGTATTTGCTGTCTAGTTTCATTAGTTTTTTAATATTGGTTTTAGTGCTAATGATGAAAATTCAGGGTAAATAATAAAGAAATGTTTTTAGTAGAGTTAGTGGGATCCTCTTATATTGATTTCTTTAAACTTAGAATTAAGTAAGAATATGAAAAATTATAATTACTTCTAAAGCCATCAGTTTCTCTTCTTACTGCTTTCTTTTAGAAAAAAGATTTTGATTGTATCATTTAAAAGATGAACAAGTAAATGTAAGCCAAATTGATTACAAATCTGACAACCTCTACAATTCAGTTTCTATATTTAGCCACTGTAATTTCTGCTTTTATGTTCCAAGTGTCCTGGATACATACTGTAAGGCCAATTGTCAGAGATGCAATTTTGACTGAGCACGTTGTAATCCTAATTTCTCCAATGTTGTTGCCTTTGTTTCTCCTGACATTTACAGAGACAGTTCAGTGAGCTGAATAATGTGTCTCTCTTTAATTGGCAGTTTAACGAAATATTCAGTTATTTCTTACACATTTTTTTCTATTGGTATTCTCAAATATTTTACAAAATAGAGGAGTAGATGAAAATATCAGAATAATAACCTTGTGATTTCTGATGAGCTGAAGTCAATTGTAATATTACCCTAAAGTCAGTAATAGATTATTTTTCTTCTATATTTCAATTTTTTCTTTCAAGATAAATGTTTAACATCCATAAGCTTAGTTAGAGAAAGAGTGATAATCTGGAAATTATCAGAGTACTGGATATTAATAGTTGGTCTCTCCGTAATTATTTAATAGTTCTGTGACCTTGATCCATTCTTTTTGGGTCTCTGGGACCCAGTTTCCCAACCCATAGAATAATGGGATTAAGGTGCTTTATTTCTAAAATGTCCTGTAAAGTTCCAAAATCCTATGATAAATGAAATGGCCTTATAATTAGTCTGCAAGAACAACAGACGGCTATTTTTGAGCTTGGTTACAAAAGAACTGAATCCCAAAAAAGATACAACATCTCCATTCCCAAAGCTATCTTAGGCCTGCAGCATCTCAAGTGGATTACTTCTGTTATCTCTCAACTGGCCTAACTACTTCCAGGTGTCCTCCCTTTACCTCAAATTTGTCTTCCACATTTATGTCAGAGACATTTTTCTTAAAAGCAAAACTGATGAAGATTTTGAAATAAGTCTTATTATTTACTTAATAAAAGAAGCACTTTTTGGTTTGGAATAGAAGGTCTTTACCTTTCACCAGCCATAAGTATCCATTTGTGATTCCTTCAGCCTGCCATGTTTTTTCATATTTCCTTGCCTTGCTAAGTTTCAACTATTGGACCTTTGTATGTACTTTTCTCTTCTTGGCTAATATCTATCGATCCTTTTAGATTCATCTCACTCTTCCTTGATAATGCATAACCTGTGGTTTTAAAATGGCCTGGCATAACTTTCATCAGGGCAATTTTTTAAGTGTGTTGCACAGTTTATTTTTCTGTCAAATCCCCTTCAAGTATCTCCAAGGCACGGGGCATGACTTATTTGCCTTTATATCCTCTAAACTTGTCTGTTGTAGTTTATCCCCTAACCTGTTTAAGGGGACAGAAAGAAGAAAAGGATTCTTACAGGGTGCCCTGAATAATTACAAAACTTTCTTGTCTTAATAAGTGATTATTTAAAAGCCCTTTCTTCAGTATCTCGCTTTATACTTTGGAAAAACCATGAGGTACACAGATGAAGTAGTATTCTTGTATCTTCCAAATTCACAGAACTAATTAATGGACAGCCCCAGTGTCCCTAGACCACTTCTATTCGTTGTCACTTGCTTCTCTGATAATCTCATCTGCTTACTTGGCATTAAATTGCATCTATATGCTGATGATTCCCCATATTTATGTCTCAGTCCAAACCTCTCTCCTAAACCTGAGACTCATCTGCCCAATTGCTTTTTCAACATTGCTATTTGGGTGATCGATAACAGGTATAAAAATAGGTTTAAAAAAGCTGCTCCAATCACAGTCTTCCCTGTCTTAGTTAATGGCAACTTGTCCTTCCTGTTACTTAAAGGCAAACATTTTTGCATCATCTTTCACTTTTCTCTCATGCCCATATCGAGTCCTTCTGCAAATATAGCCAAAATTTGAGTCACATCTCACTGGTTTCACTTTGCTATTCTGATTCAAACCACCATCGTTTCTTGCTTGTGTTATGGTAGTTTTCTCCTAACCAGTCTCCCCACTTCTAGTCTTATTCCCCCCTAAGACTATCCTCTACACAACAGCCAGAGTGATCCTGTGATAACCTAAGTTCATATCCTTCCCCTGTTCATGAGCTGCTCTGGTTTCTGATCCCACTCTGAGTGAAAGCCAACATGTCTGCAGTGGACAACAGGCCCTGTGTTCTGGGCCCCTCTTACTTCTCTCGTCTCATCTCTTACAGCTCTCTCCGTGTGCCCAGTCTTCTCTAGGCACGCTAGCCTTCATGCTGTTACCTCTGCCTGTAATGCTCTTCCCTAGATAGACTTGTGGCTTGTTCCTTCACCCGCTTCAGTGTTTTCTATTTTTTTTTTTTTTTTGGAGACAGAGTCTCACTCTATTGCCCTGGCTAGAGTGCAGTGGCATCATCATAGCTCACTGCAACCTCAAATTCTTGGGCTCAGGCGATCCTCCTGCCTCTGCCTCAGGAGTAGCTGGGACTATAGGTGCACATTGCCGCACCTGGCTGATTTTTTCTGTTTTTAGTAGAGACAGGGTTTCTTATTTGCTCAGGCTGGTCTCGAACGCCTGAGCTCGAGCAATCCTCCTGCCTCAGCCTCCAAGAGTGCTAGGATTACAGGCTGGAGGCACCACACCTGGCCCAGTGTTTTCTCAAATACCACCTTTTTGGGGCATTCTACTCTGAGCCACCCTTTCAACAATATTCCTTATTCCTATTTATGCTTTATTTTCTCATAGCACTTATAAGCTGATGTACTGTATTTACGCATTTATATTATTGTACTTTCTGTCTCTCCTTACTGGAATGTAAGTTCCATGAGGGCAAGGATTTTGTTCTATGTATTGCTCTGTCTCTAGAACTTAAAGCAGTCCCACACACATTGCATGGCTCAATAAATATTCGTTAAGTGAATAAATGAGTGAATGAATGAATCTTAGATCATACCCCAAATCTCTGGCTTTGAGGTAGAATAAATTCATTGATGGAAGAATTCACACTTACATGTATTAGGTATTAAAAACATGTAATCAATCACTCAGTGAAAAAATTTTGTTAAGTGAATTAGACTGAATTATTTCCTAGCTTTGTACTTTTTTTGATGATAACCTTTATAACCTTGGAGTATGTATAGATTATGTGTAGTATAGAGGAATTATCTACTTCTTTATAGTTTATAGGCTTAACAGTGTTGGATAGAAATTTGAAATTGTGTGGAAAGGATGAAAAATATTTTTAAGATTTAAAAAAGTGACATTGATAAAGGTGTGTAGAGTAGAGGATTCTAGGTAGCTCTGTCAGTATGAATAAGCCGATCTACAAGAAGAAGAGTGTAAGACATGAATACTTTATCTTAGATCAGTGGCTCTTAACTTTTTCATGGCTATATATGTTTTTGAAGTTCAGATAAAAATTAAATGCTTACCCTAGGAAAAAAATGTATGTACTCCTCAAATTTGTATATATTTTAGTGTATTTATCCACCCTAAATGGATACCCGTAGTAGGTACTCAGACTCCTAGGTAAGACTCTTTGAGTGTAGATGGAATAGTTAATTAGTGGGAAATTTTGGGTAATAATAGAAGATTTTGTAAGAGTTGAAAATTTTTACTTTGCTATATAAGTAGTTGCAGATACTAAATAACATCCTAACAGGTAATTAATTTCTTATCAGCACATATTAATAATTGTGAACTTTCAGATTATTTGTGAAATAGATTGCTTAGGACAGAATGGTTTGAGATGTAAGCAAATGGGAAATGTTGATGAAGAAATGACAGTAAGGACAGGAATGTACAGTCCTCTGATTCTAAATAAATAATTTGGCTATATTAATAACAAATAGTTCTTAGAAAAACATCTGAGAAATCAGTCAAATCCAGCTTCCTACTTCTCTCAACACAACCTGTGTCAAATGATCATCCTAGCTATTTGAACACATCAGGGATTGGAAACTGGAACACATAAAAATTACTAGGGATTTCTTCTTCTTGTGGGTCCTAATATGGCATTTTGAGATATGTGGAAGTTTTATTTTGTTTTCTTATCACATATCTTGAGACTTTTAAAAATTGCTGTAATTTCTTCTCTCTTTCATTAAAATGTTCTAGCTCTTTCAGCCTTTCCTCACACGGCTTATTTTACAGATCTACTGTCATCTTAACTGTTCTCTTATGGAAATGATGTTGGTCGATTCTTGAAATATGGTACCTAAAACTGCACATTGGATTCTATTTATGAGGTATAACAATGGCAGAATATACGAGGATTGTTGCTTCTTTCAACTGGACTTACCAGCACTTTGGAGAAATATAGCAATACTAATAATAGCTAAAATGTATTGACTATGTACAATATTCCAGATAATGTGCTAAATACTTTATATGTTCTCTCCAGAATTCTATCTTTATAGCAATCTTCTCTTTATAATGATCTTAGAACATTTTATCTCATAACAACATTTTATCTTATAACAATCTTACGTGTATAATGGTGTAGACCATTATAAATCTCATTTTAATGTGGAAGAGAATGGAGCATAGAGAAATTTATGTGCCCAGTACCACATAGCTAATAACTGTTGGAGGTAGAATTCTAACCCAGATCTGTGTGACACTAAAAACTGAGCTTTTACCCACTATGCTACTTTATTTATATACCATGTCATACCATCAAACTCTGCACTATGAAATGTCTGGAGGCTCTCATATCAATTGCTAGTCATTCAATGCTTTCAGTTTTTTTAGTAAGCCAGCATTTATTGTTTTTGCATTTGACTTATAAACCATCATTACAGGATTTTGAGATTTAAATTTTTTTCTCATTCACATAACTTATTTTTCATAACTAATTTCTCATAACCTCTACATGCAAAAAGTTACCAGTGGTAGTCATCACAGAGAGCTTTTGCCCAAAGTTAGTATTAATCAATAGGTCTGAAATTTTTGATAATAATTTTTCTGCCATCGACAAATTCATTTCACAGCACTATCAATTAGCTCATGTTTCTTTATTTTATCCATGAGAATTTTTATGAGAGATGCAGAGAAAAAGTTTTGTAGTTTCACTAGTGACTTCTTTTCAAATCAAGAATTGGTAATTTTTTTTTACCAGATAGCCAATGAAATAGTATATTTCATATTTGTTTAAAAATTTAGAGAAGAATTTTGATGAAAAAACCCAAATATTAGCATCCTCTTTTTTTTAAAGAGATGGGGGCAGCAAGGAGGGGGTGTTTCTTGCTCTGTCACCCAGGCTGGAGTACAATGGTGTGATCATAGCTCACTGCAGCCTCAAACTCATGGACTCAAGCCATTCTCCCTCCCCAGTTTTCTGAGTACTGGGAATACAGGCCTGCACCACCAGTCCAGTTATTTATTTATTTATTTTTTAATTTCTTGTAGAGACAGTATCTCACTTTGTTGCCCAGGCTGTTCTCCAGCTCTTGGCCTTAAGTGATCCTCCCACCTTGGCCTCCCGAAATGCTGGGATTACAGTCGTGAGCCACCGCTCCTGGCCAGCATCTTTTTTTTTTATTCTGTTGATCTTTATGTAGATCATTATAAGTAGATACCTTATATCCTGTAGTAATTCAGTTTAGACAGTAGTAATTATTAATAGTCCTTTTAAATACAATCTCATTTAATCTCCCCAGTTATTTGTGAAGTAGGTAGCATCAGTCTTGCCATTTTTTTTTTTATTCTTGCCATTTTAATACTGAGAAACTGAAATTAAAATCACAGCTTGAGAGTTTCCAGTTTTCAAGCCTTACTCTTCTGACTCCATATTCTGTATTCTTTTGCGGTGCCACACTACCTCTCAATGAAATAAATGAAGGCATTAGATGAGGACTGGCCAATATAGGGATTGAAAGCATAATGTGTACTTTAAGTAATTAAATAGATAGTTGAGAGTTAAAGGTTGAGTCTAAAGAGTTTGACTCTAGCATTCATAAAGAAAATAGACGATATCTAGAAAGATAATGAAGAAATTTTTTGGCATGAGTAAAATTATTTAAGATTATATTTTGGTCACTAAAAATATTTTAAGTACTCCTATAATTAAAAATAATAATCTAAATACTAATTTAGATTGTTAACATTAAAGAAGTGATTGAAGATATTAATAGAATTGTTTCTTTGAAAAAGAATATTGGTATTAAAGAAATGTAAGCCATAGACTTATTTTAAAATGGTCCATTGATGTAATTCCCTTTTAACTAGAGCTTTTTCATGAAATAATTATAAAATATAGATGCATTAAAAAGATAGTTTAGGTTGGATATTTTCGTACTGTCAATCACTGGTTTTTAAGCATTACATTTGAGCTTAAAATATCTCATACATCTATTTTCTAGATAAATAAATTCAGTGATGATTGCATAACACT
This sequence comes from Propithecus coquereli, assembly GCF_000956105.1. Classification (NCBI taxonomy): domain Eukaryota; kingdom Metazoa; phylum Chordata; class Mammalia; order Primates; family Indriidae; genus Propithecus; species Propithecus coquereli. The sequence continues at coordinate 2,935,604 of NW_012145523.1, forward strand.
TGGAAAATGTTCGTTTAATGATTTGTAGTGCTGTAAACTTTGAGAAAAATAAAGCTTTGCTGTAAGAAAGTAGAGCCATTTATTATGTTAGAGAAATAATTTCTTTATTCATATTTTTAAATTGACCAATATTTACATTTATTTATCATTTAAGCTTAACACGGTATCAAGTTCAGAAATTTTCTCAATGAGATTTATTTAAAATATGCTAAAGAAACATGGGAGGATATTGAACTCCTTTCTTCAAAAAACCAAGGCTCCAAAGCTAAATAGCTCTCTAACCAAATGTCTCTCTATCATTTCTGTTCTCTTTCATTATAATAATATTCCTACTATGAAAAGCAGCTCCACTTTGTTCAGAAAAATAAAGTATAACTTCATTATGCCCTTAAATGTTACTTATTATTCTTTGGTTTAGTTTTTAGCTTTACTATGAAGAAGTTTAAAATTTGCCTTTCAAATGTTTTTATGTTTATACATACTTATGAATATTTTACACGTGGTGAATGTGATATGGATAAGATGGGCATTTTATGTAAATTTTTCCCCAAAATTCTATATGCATGTGCAGAATCTGCTAACTTTAGCACACTTTTCCCAATATTCCCAGATTGATGATTATAGTCCATATGCTATCCAAGAGAGGTTTGCAAACTCCAGATTCTACTTAAATGTTTGCCAAATGAATTATAGTAGTCAACATACTTTACAATGTATCCTTAATGTCCATATCCTTTTTAATGAAGTTGGACTTGGGAGTTTAAAACAAGCAAAAGAAAGAATGAAGGAAAGAAGGAAAGAAAGAGGAAAATTTGATGGTGATTGTGTGTATCTGCCATAGCAGGTTTAGAATTCATCTTAAACGTTACATTTTTTGTTTTCTATCCTTCCTTTCTGTACAGGAGTGTTGTGGTGCCTGTAAAGAAGCCACCTCCAGGTAGTTTAGCTGTAACTACTGTGGGAGCCACTACTGCTGGAAGTGGTCTGCCAACAGGCAGTACCTCTAATATATTTGCTGCTACTGGAGCTACACCAAAAAGTATGATTAATACAACAGGTATTGTCCTTATATATTTTTGTGATACCTCATCTTTTTCTTTCTGTTTTCTATATCTTCATTTTTTCTGCTTATTTGATCTTAAAAATTAAAATACCCTAATCATTTAAAATTATCTTAATCTTTAAAAAGGTTATCCTTTATGTTACGACTTTTCAGAGTTTGTCTGTAGTTCTTGTGTACGTTTTTAGTGGTCATTTTAGAGAACAATACTGGTTTTTGTTTTGAGTTTGCTCAAAACACAAACACAGTGCTGTTTACTCTCAGAGTGAAGTCAGATTACAGAAAAGATACTTGGGGAGCAAAAGCAAATGATAGTTTGAACACTGAAATTTGATATATAAAAATCAGTAAATTTTATCAAGAATATCAAGGTGTACTAAAAATGTTAGCGACATAAAATGGATTTGGTGACATTGACTGGTTGAATCCTAATGTAAATTCTTTGCTAAATCCCCTAAGGGAAAGCAGAGCTCCCCTAAGAACCTTCACCATAGTCAAGAGCCTCAACTCGATAAGAAATGCATGTGAATAAGAACCATTGTTTGGCATTGAATGAATTTATATACTTAGATTACAGTTGTATCCAATTCATTGTCCAACAAATTCCTAACGGTTCTAGGAACAAAAATTTCCAAATCATTACCAATTTTAAAAGCCTGCCTAAAATAACATTTTTTTTTTGTAAATTTCCAGCAATGTTCCTGTTGATTATTAGCAAATAAATCCTTACCCAAATCTTTGTGATTCCATTTTAGGTATTTATACAACGCAAGATGATCCCTGACTTTTCTTCCCTGACTATAGTAGCCTTCTCTTCTCCAAACTGTATAGCCTTGAACTTTTCCATTTATTATCATTACTTAGATTCTTCCCATTTTTATTAATTTCATAGCCCTTCTTTGTTCTTTCTGTATCTATCTTGTTTATCATACCACCTGAGTCTGACCTATCATGAACAACACATTTATGGGGTTGTAGTAAGTAGAATGTATTCTATTAAGCATATTTATATTAGCAAGTAAACATCATTGTATTAAAGAATAGAACATCTTTTGTTTATCTGTATTATAAATATTTGTATCTGGCTTGTGAGAAGACTTTAAAGTCTGTATTTCCAGCATTATAATTTTATTCTTTGTACTCATTTGGCTTTCTAGAAGTAGGAATAAAACTATTTTTCTTTTACCAAAGTATATAT
>NW_012145523.1:2950312-2951162 GCF_000956105.1 Propithecus coquereli
AGCATTTAAATCTGTAACTTTTCCTCTAAGCACTATTTTACTTGTATTCAACAAATTTAGTATGTTTTTAAAATTTTATTCAATTTTTTTTTTCTAATTTTAACCTATTTCTTCTTTGGCTCATACATGTTTCAGAGATGCATTTTGATGTTTACCTTTCTTCACTTAAAATAATGCCATGTGATCTATCCAAGTTGTCACATGTATTAATAGTTTGTTCCTTTTTTATTTCTGAGTCATATTCCATGGTATGGATGTATGACAGTTTGTTTAAACATTCACCCACTAAAGAACGCTTAGATTTTTTGCAGTTTGGGGCTATTATGAATAAAGCTGCAACAAACATTTGTTTTTATGTGAACATAAGTTTTTATTTCTCTGGGATAAATGCCCAAGAGTGAGTTTGTTGGACTTCTATGGCAAGTACATGGTTAGTTTTATTTTTAAAAATGCCAAATTATGTTCCAGAGTGGCTATACCATTTTGTATTTCCACTGGCAATGTTTGAGTGGTCCAGTGTCTCCCCATTTTTATAAGCATTTGGTGTCCCCCCCCTTTTTTTTGGCCATTCTGACAAGTGTGTAGTGACATTTCCGTGTAGTCTAAATTTGCAATTTTCTAGTGGATAATATTGCTAAACATCTTTTCACGTGCTTATTTTCCATCAGCATGTCCTATTCATGAATTGTCTGTTCATGTCTTTTACCTATTTTTCAATTGGATCACTTTTTTACTTTTGAGCTTTGAGAATTCTTCGTATGTTCTAAGTACAAGTCCTTTTTCAGAAATGTGGTTCATAAGAATTTTCTCCTGGACTAGCTTATTGTTTCATCCTTGTAATGGGGTCTTT
>NW_012145523.1:2951212-2952286 GCF_000956105.1 Propithecus coquereli
ATCCTCCCGCCTCGGCCTCCCAGAGTGCTAGGATTACAGGCGTTAGCCACCGCGCCCAGCCCCTTTTCTTGATAGGTATTATTGTACTATTTATTTATCTATTCACCTGTTGATAGGCATCTGGGTTTGTCCAGTTTGGTTCAGTTATAAATAATGATTCTTATGGACATTTGAGTGAAAGTCTTGGCGTGGACATATATTTTCATTTCACTTGGGTAATCAACAAAGAGTAAAATTGCTGGTTGAGTAGTAAGTACATGATTAACTTCATAAGAAACTGCTGAGCTATTTGGCAAAGTAGTCGTATCATTTTATATTTCTGTCAGCAATATATAAAAGTTCTTTGTTCCACATTCTTGTTGAGGCTTTATATTGTCAGTCTTTTTAATTTCAGGCTTTATAATGGCTGAGTAATCATATCTCATTTGGTTTTATTTTCCCTTTCCTAATGATTAATGATGATGCATATTGTTTTTTGCATATTTGTATGGGCCATTGAAATCTTTTTTGCTCTTTTTTTAAAATTAAGTCGTTACTGAGATTTAAGAGTTCTTTATATATTTTGCATATATGTTCTTTGTGAGAAACATGCATTCCAAAATTTTTTGTTTCATTGTGTCATTTATATTTTCATTTTTTAGAAGTGCTAATAACAAAAAATTTCTAATTTTGATCAAAGCCATCATCTCAAATAGTTCTTTCTTTTATGTTTATGTGATTTGTAAATCCTAAAAAATCGTACCTACCACAAAGTCATATAGATGTTCTCCTATATTTTCTTCTAAAAGTTTTGTAGTTTTATCTTTCATGATTAGGCCTCTGATCTATTTTGACTTAGGTTTGTGTGCATGGTGAAGTAAAGTTTGGGATTTGTTTTTATCCGTATGTATATCAGTGTTTCAGTACCATTGAATTACCTTGGCACATTGGTTTAAAATCAATTGACCACCTATGTGTAGGTCTATTTCTGAATTCCATTCTGTTCCATGACCTATATGCTGATACAGCACTGTCTTCTTTACTGTAGCTTTATACTAAGTCTTGAAATCAGGTAGTATAAGTCCTCTAATTATG
>NW_012145523.1:2952336-2955980 GCF_000956105.1 Propithecus coquereli
ATATATATTGTGGGCCAACATCTAAACTGTGTGCATTGTCCAGTTTAGATGCTGGCACATAGGTGATATTAAATGTTATAGTAGAAACCCCAGTAAGCAATTCAGTTTTATGGGAATTAGTATAAGATATGATAATATTTAGGAACACTAGATGTCCCTCAACTCCACAGCTAACTTTAATATATGGCGTATAATAGAATAATCTGTTCTAAAATGGCATCTTCATAACGTTGAGGAGAACACGTTATTTTAAAATCAGGTACAATTATACTCATTGGAGCTCTTTGTAAACAATCGTCTTATCAGAATGAGCATTTGATGCTGCAGTGCCACCAGCCTATGCTCAGACAATTCATTATAAACTGTGCCTTAGATGTTGAAAACTAAAAACATTACAACATAGCAATAATAATTTTTACATCTAAATTTGCATTCTTTTATCAGCCTCATTTTATCTAAATTTTTTTTCATCTGTTGATGTCTTTTATTTATATCCCATTTGTAATATGTAGTTTTGTTAGATTAACATAAGTAAATCAACTGGATTTTAATGCAACAGCTGCTATTTAAAATTTTAAAGAGTTATTAGTATACTAATGGCCAAATGATTTTTAATTGTCGAATTCTGTTTTGAACTTCAGATGAATAATTCTTTCAAAATCAGATAGTAATGATATAATTACAATTATTTTGTTAAATAAATTTATGTTTAAGGCTAAAAATTATTATTTTGGGAACAGGTGCCGTGGATTCAGGGTCCTCCTCCTCTTCCTCCTCTTCTAGTTTTGTGAATGGTGCTACCAGCAAAAACCTTCCAGCTGTACAAACTGTTGCTCCAATGCCAGAAGATTCAGCTGAAAATATGAGGTATGCATAACTGTTTGTTTTTTTACTCTTCCTTTATTTTTCTTAACATAGTGAAACAGTATGCAAAAAACCCCAAAGATATAGTAAGAATTCATGAGAGTGTAGGTTAATTATGTATTTTGTGATTACAATCCGTAATTACATAATTCTAATATTTTTGGCTCATTATTATATAAAAATCTGTGATATTGTGTTTCAGAGTCTAAACTGAGAGATGCTGAGTGATTTTAAACCACTGACTGCTGGATTTATAATCCATTGTCCTATAGTATATGTTACTATTTCCAATAAAAGTTAAAACATGTACAAATGGTAACATGATAAAATTGGGCATCTTTGGGGGGTGATCAAATACAAACTTCCATAATAAGTCTGCAAAGTTATCTATAACATGTATCTTTGGAACTCAAACAATCAAACATTCTCTCATCTGTCATGATTAAAGAACAGTCCTAGAAGTCATTAACTCTCATTCTTGGAGTAAACTTGTGTACATGTGCACACACGTGCATATGTGTATATGTTCACAGTTTTTATAGAAATATAACATATATGCAGAGTATAAAATCTCAGTGAAAGAATGAACACACTCATCTTACCATCCATCATCCAAGTCAGGAAATAGACTGTACCCCAGAAGCCCCCACTTTGTGCCCCTGTGCCAGTCACTGTTCATGCTCTTCTTCAGAGTCCCCACTCTGACTTTCAATACTAGGATACTGTGTCCTTTTTGAATTTTATGTAAATGTGAGGACACCATATATATTCTTTGTTTCTGGCTTCTTTTGTTCAATATGTTTATGAGATCATCCATGTGGTATGTAGCAATAGTTTGTTCGTTCTTACTCTATTTTTATTCTTTTATATGTGTATTCCACAATTAATTAATTTGTTTTACTGATGATGGGCATTTGAAATTTTCCGTTTTTTAGCTATTAAAAATAATACTGCTATATAGAAAATAATGCCACTTATAATTGTTATTGATGCAGTATTATTATGTGGGTGTACTACACATTAGTATGTGTATCTGTTGGGTAAATAAGTTGGAGTGGAATTGCCAATTCATAATGTTTACATACGTCCAATTTCACTAGATAATGCCAAATGGTGTTTCAAAGTGGTTATACAAGTTTACTGACTCAGTAGCGGGTTACAAGAATTCCTGTTGCTTCATATCTTTGCCAGGACGTAATACTCTCAGTCTTTCATTTTAGCCATTTTGGTGGGAGTATAGGGGCATTTCATTGTATTTTAGTTTGCATTTTCCTGATGATTAATGAGCTTGAGCACTCTTTAAATATTTTTATTGGTCTTTTGGTTTTTCTCTTTTATGATTTGCTTGTTGAAATATTTTGCCCATTGTTGAAAGTTGGGTTGTTTGTCTTTTTCTTATTAATTTGTAAAAGTTCTTTTATACATTTTGAAAATGAGCCCTGTGATGATTATATGTCATACGTATATGTTTTCCCATCTATAGCTTTTCATATCATTATCTATATGGTCTGTTTTGATCAAGTTGTAAATCTTAATGAAATTTAATTTATCAATTTCTTGTTTATAAGTGCTTTTTGTGTTGTAGAAGACTTTCCCTACATTTTTCCTACCTTATTTACTGGCTGGTTTATTCTTTGCTTTTTATGTTTAGATATATAATCCATCTGCAGTTGACTTTATGAATGTAATGAGGTAGGAATAATAGGGATATGAAGATGACCCAGCACTGTTTATTTGAAAGGCAGTTCTTTTCCCCATGCTCTGTCACTTTTGTCACAAATCAAGTGTCTATATGTATTTCATTATGGTTTGGCACAGAATTCTGCCCCATTTGTCTATCTTTCTGCCATCCAGTCATAGTTGGCTTTAGCTTTAATAAAGATCAATATTGGGTTGAGTGAGGTTTTCCCACCTTGACCTTTTTCCTCAAGAAAGTCTACTCTAAGCTACTCTTGATGATTTGCATTCCCATTTAAGTTTTAGAATTAGTTTGTCAATATCCATTTTAAAAACAATTTGCTAGGGTTTTTGTAAAGGGTAGAAGCTATAAATCTATTGCAACTGGGTTATATTGCATCTATAGATCTCTTTCAATTTTGTGACTTACAAACTGTGAACATTATATATTCTTTCCATTTCTTTAGGGTTTTTTAAAATTTTTTCCAGTACTGATTTTCAGTTTTCTGTATAAAGTCTTATATATTTCTTATTGATTTATCCTTAGGAATGTAATATTTTTTATTGGTATCTTTTTTCTCAAGTTACTTTTTCAGATCAGCTTTATTAAGACTGGTTATGTTGCTAAATTTTGAATGTATATTTTAATGAGTTTTAAATGTACGTTTGGAATGTACGTTTTAATAAGTTTTCATCAGTTTATACAGTCACCACTGCAATCAAGACGTAGAATATATCCATCACCCTGAAAGTTCCCTTGTGCCTCATTTATAATTCACCCCCATCCCTGTTCCTCACAAACACTTATATGCTTTTTAACACAGTAAGTTAGATTTGTCTTTTCAAGGATTTCACATAGATGGAATCAACAGTATATAATTTTTTTATGTCTGTCTTTTTTTACTCAGCTTGATGATTCTGTGATTCATCCATGTCATTTTATTTATGAGTAGTCCATTCCTTTTTCTTTTTTTTTTTTTGAAACAGAGTTACTCTGTTGCCCTGGCTAGAGTGAGTGCTATGGCGTTAGCCTAGCTCACAGCAACCTCAAACTCCTGGGCTCAAGCGATCCTCCTGCCTCAGCCTCCCGAGTAGCTGGGACT
>NW_012145523.1:2957615-2958618 GCF_000956105.1 Propithecus coquereli
CATTGTCAGTTTTACTCAATAAAGCTGAAGAAAATGAAAAAACATTTTATTGTGTTTTGGTAGTATATAGAAAGATAATCAATTTTTGCATATTGATTTTATACCTGATAATCTTGCTTATTCCACTTAATTTAAGTAAATTTGGTAGATTATTTAGAATTTTCTAAACTCAGCTAATAGTTCTAATACTTTCTGTACTTTTCTTAGTGTTTTCTATATGGAAAATAATGTCACTCATAGCTTTAGTGTTAATTTTCCTGAAATGTTTGAGAATTCACCAGTAGAGCCATCTCTGCTTGGAATTTTCTTTCTCAAAGGGTTTTTAATTACAGATCCAGTTGCTTTAACTGATATGTGGGTATTCAGATATTCTGGGGTTTTTTGCATCATTTTTGGTCATTATTGGCTTCAAGAAATTTAGCCATCTTATCAAGTTGTTGGATTTATTGCCACAAATTTTTGTAATTATTTTAAACTACGTATAGGATCTCTAATGATGTTCCCTCTTTCGTTCCAGATTTTTAAAATTTGTGTCTTTTCTCATTTTATTATCAGAATAGCTATTGATTTTTAAAATATTATGATTTTTCCTCCAAAAATTGATACTGTATTTATTATTTTAGTCCCGATTTTTTTCCTGTTTTCTGTTATGTGAATTCTGCTCTTGTTACTTCCTTATGATTACATCACGTTTGCTTGCTTTTCTCTTTGCAGATTTTTGGGTGAAACTTAGATCAGGGGGTCTATAAAATACAGCCCATGGGCCAAATCATCCTGCCACCAGTTTTTGTAAATACAGTTATTGGAATACAGCCACACTCATTTGCTTATATGTTGCCTGTGACTGCTTTCACATTACAGTAGCAGGGTTAAATTGTTACAACAGGGACAGTATGGCCTAAAAGCTTAAAATATTTACTATCTTATCCCTTACAGAAAATATTTGCCATCCCGTCACTTAGATCCTTGATTTTAGACCTTTCTTCTTTTCTAATACAATGTA
>NW_012145523.1:2969853-2970867 GCF_000956105.1 Propithecus coquereli
CCTGCTTGCCTGGTGGCCCATCAGAGAAAGGCATGCCCCAAGGTAAAGGGACATGGAAACAGTTTGGACACCCCGTGGGTGACTCAGGACCAGCAGACTTCTCCCTAGCATGGTCAGGGGATTCATCTCCAGGGCCCCATGGACAGGCCTGGAGGTCAGATCCCATAACCTCAGGTCTCAATCTAATGTAGTATAAACATTAAAATGGCATAGCTTTGTTTTTTTTTTTTTCAAATAACTGATTTCAACTGAATTATGTCAGATCCATTCATTCTGATCCTTAATTATATCACAGAAAAATTCAATTTTCTTATAATTTTCAAGTTGTAAAAAACTTAGTCAAATGTAGTTTAAATTCTAATATCTCATACACTTGAAACTTTCCAACTCCTTACATGACTTTCTTTATATTAATGAAAGATTTTAATGATAGTTCTTTTTTTCCCCTTCTTTAAATTTATCTGTATTTTATATTGAAATCAGATTTTTTCTTAAACAGCATATTAATGGATTCTGCTTTTTAAAAAAAATCAATTTGACAATCTCTGTATTTTAATTGATGTTTCTAGGTCATTTGCATTCAGTGTAATTACTGATATGATTTGATTGATATCTTCTAATTTGGTAGTTATTTTAGAAAACAACTGTTACTTTCCATCTGTTCTTTATTTTCTTTTTTCTCTTTTTATGCCTTCTATTGTGTTAACGGAGGTTCTTTTTTATTATTTCATTTTCTCTCCAATATTGGCTTAATATTTATTTATCTTTTAAACATTTTAAGAGGTTTCTCTAGGGCTAACACCATGAATCTTTAAATTATTACAGTCCGTTTTTAATATTATTAGACTGCTTCATGGGTTATATAAGATGCTTATACAGTTTGTTCCTAATTCTTCTTTTACACTCGTCGTGTTAATGTTGTCATACATCTTACTTTTGTATGTCTTATTAAGAAACTGTATATTGCTGCTACTGTGCTCTGGACAGTCAATTATAGAGCAATTAAAAATAAAT
>NW_012145523.1:2970917-2973788 GCF_000956105.1 Propithecus coquereli
TCTGTGTTACAGCTTCTTCATAATTGTTCTTTTTATAAAAATTGTTCTATCCTAGCCCTGGGAGCTTTCATGATTCACATAAGTAAACTGATATTCAGCCAAAGACTCAGGTTTCTGGAATTGTTTTTCTCTTTAGCTTCTTCTTGTCAGGGACTTTGTCCTACAAATTCTATTTACCTTGGCCTCTTTGAACTACAGTATCAGTCTTGACAGCTCAAAAATGTTGCTAGGCTCTGTATTTGCCATAATCTGGGAAATACCTCCATGAAGGAATCGTGGATGCTGGTGGAGTGGAGTTCACCTCATTTGTTTCATTTTCCTCGGGATTCATGGTCCTCTGCTCCCTGTCTTGTCTGGAAGTAATTGTTCCCTGTGTTTGTCCAATTTTTTAGCTATTAACATGGAAGTTAATTTTAGACCATCTTACTCCTTCAAGGCTAAAATGGAATTGTATATTTTTATGATATAAATGATTTATTTTATAAATTTCATTTTAACTGTTTTCATTGTTTCCATTTCAGTATATTGAGCTAATATCCTAAAACTTTAAATTCACTTATTATTCCCCATTATTTTTCTATAGATTGTTTCTAAATGTATATATATGTATACAACAGTGTCATCTATGAATAGTAGGGGAATTTTTTCCCCCGTTACAATCCTTAAACCTTTTTATTTCTTTTTCTTGACTTACGGTATCACCTCACAACTCCAATACAAATTTCTATAGACGTGTTTACAGCAAGCATTCTTTTTTTGTTCTTCATCTCAATGGAAAACTTTGAGCATTTTATCATTAATTATGATGCTTTTTATCTAATTATTTTATATAGTTGTTGTCGAATGTAATTATACATTACAGTTTTTCCTTTGTGCAGTAGTTTTCAAACATCAGCATGCATCAGAATAATATGGAGTGGTTATTAAAACACAGATTGCTGGGTTCTGATTCGGTGATTCTCCAGTAAGACATGAAAATTTGCATCTTTAACAAGTTCCTAGGTGTATGAGTCAAGGTTCTTAGAGAAAGAGAGCCAATAGGATGTTTGCATACATGTATACATGCATGCATACATACATGTGATTTATTATAAAGATTTTGCTCATGTGATTATGGAGGCCAAATAGTCCCAATATCTGCAGTCAGCAAGCCAAAAACCCAGGAGAGCTGATGTGTAGTTCTAGTCAAAGGTCTGAGAATCAAGAGAGCCAATGTACAAGTTCCAGTCCAAAAGCTGGCAAACTTGAGACTCAAGAAGAGCAGATATTTCAGTCTGAGTCCGAAGGCCAGAATAGACCAGTGACCTAGCTCAAACAGGCAGAAGGAGTTTACTCAGCCTTTTTGTTCTGTTCATGTCTCCAGCTGATTAGATGAAGCTCACCTACATGAGGGAGGATAATCTGCTTTACTTACTCTACCTATTCAAATGTTTATCTTATCAAGAAATACCCTCATAGTCATACACAGAGTAGTGTTTATTCAAATGTCTGGGCATTCTTTGGCCCAGTCAAATTGACAAACAAAATTAACCATTGCACTAGGTGATGCCAATGCGACTGGTGTAGAGAACACACTTTGATAAACAATGCTTAAGTGATCATGCTCCATATTGCAACATTCACCCTTGATTTATCAAAGTCCTCTTCCCAGACAATGCATGGACCTTAGCATAGTTTAACTTCATTTGCCCCAAATTTTGCAAACATGTATGTACAACTGTATATGTACACATATGCATCTTAAATTTAAACCCCATAAGAAAGTATACTTATTTTGTTGGTGAACATCTATTTAGATTTACCCAAATGTTTATCATTTTTTGATGCTCATGATTCCTTTCTGAATGTCTGACTTCTACCTAGTATCATTTTCCTTCTTTTTAGAGAATACTCCTCAATATTTCATTGAGTGCAGGCTTTTCAATCATGAATTCTTTCAGTTCTTATTTATCAAAAAATCTTTGAAATTCACCTCCATATTTTGAACCAGTGTAGAATTCTAGGTTAGTAATTATTTTCTTTTAGTGCATTAAAGATGTCATTCCATTGTCTTTTGGCTCTCTTTTCCTTCTGTGTTTTCTTTATTTTTTATTTTTTAGATTAACTGCCAGTCTTATTGTTTCTGTGCTCCACCCACACACATGTGATGTCTGTTTTTAAGATATTCTCTATCTTTGGTGTTTAGCAGTGACATAGTCAGGTTTTCTTTGTATTTATCTTGCTTGGGATTTATAGAGAGTTCTCAAATCTGAAGTTCGATGACTTTCATCAGTATTGGAAAATTCTCAGCCATTGCCTCTTCAAGTATTGCTTCTGACTCATTCCTTCTTTTTTCTGGACCTTGAATTACACAAAAATTAGACATTCTTGAAATTTCTCATCTATCTATATCCTCTCCCCCTGGTCCCTGTTTCTTTCTCAGTGATTCTATTTTCTTTTAACCTGTAGTCTACTTGACTAATTCTCTCTTTAGCTATGTCTAATCTTCTCAGTTCTTAATTTCACTTTTTTTTGTAAGTAGTAAAATTTCCATTTGATTTTTTATAGTTTAATATTCTCTTCCAGTTGTCGATCTTTAATTTTCGTGGATGTAAATATAGTGACTGTAAAGTCTTTGCCTCATTAGTTGGCTTTCTCCTGGAGCTACCTCTATGATCTTGTGTTTCTTTGGTATTCAATAATATCTTCTTATCTACTTCTGTGTCTTTTGTTGATTTTATAATGTGGAAAACCTATACTATATGAAAGATTGTAAAGATAATATGAAGTTACAAAATGGTGTTTTCTTCCAGAAAAACATTTACATTTTCTTCTTATAAAAACTGTAAGCACTAGCAATCCTAGATGATCTTAATGCAATCAGGGTTAAAG
>NW_012145523.1:2980613-2981350 GCF_000956105.1 Propithecus coquereli
ACTTGAGACTCAAGAAGAGCAGATATTTCAGTCTGAGTCCGAAGGCCAGAATAGACCAGTGACCTAGCTCAAACAGGCAGAAGGAGTTTACTCAGCCTTTTTGTTCTGTTCATGTCTCCAGCTGATTAGATGAAGCTCACCTACATGAGGGAGGATAATCTGCTTTACTTACTCTACCTATTCAAATGTTTATCTTATCAAGAAATACCCTCATAGTCATACACAGAGTAGTGTTTATTCAAATGTCTGGGCATTCTTTGGCCCAGTCAAATTGACAAACAAAATTAACCATTGCACTAGGTGATGCCAATGCGACTGGTGTAGAGAACACACTTTGATAAACAATGCTTAAGTGATCATGCTCCATATTGCAACATTCACCCTTGATTTATCAAAGTCCTCTTCCCAGACAATGCATGGACCTTAGCATAGTTTAACTTCATTTGCCCCAAATTTTGCAAACATGTATGTACAACTGTATATGTACACATATGCATCTTAAATTTAAACCCCATAAGAAAGTATACTTATTTTGTTGGTGAACATCTATTTAGATTTACCCAAATGTTTATCATTTTTTGATGCTCATGATTCCTTTCTGAATGTCTGACTTCTACCTAGTATCATTTTCCTTCTTTTTAGAGAATACTCCTCAATATTTCATTGAGTGCAGGCTTTTCAATCATGAATTCTTTCAGTTCTTATTTATCAAAAAATCTTTGAAATTCACCTCCATA
>NW_012145523.1:2991311-2992179 GCF_000956105.1 Propithecus coquereli
TAACCTATACATTATATACTTGAAAGTATATATGATTCCATTTAGGAGGAATAAAGAGAAAATGTCACTTCTAAATTTATAAGATTATGGGGAAAGAAAATAAGCAGGCATTTTTTCACCATCATGTTTTGCTTAGTGGCTACAACCCTAGAAAGCTACGGTTTAATAAAACTGTCAGTGGTCACTGTGTCACAGATTTGGAGATTGAGGATGCATTTACTCATCAGCTATCTAGTACATTAAATTATATTTCATATTAGAAATTTAGTGATAACCACACAAAATATTTAAAGTCAATGTTTATCAATTACTAGTCATAATAGCTAATTAAGAATTTAACTTTACAATATATGGTTTTTATTTCATTAATACTCTCCTAATCTTGTCTTTTCATCTGTTTACTTAACCAAATCAGTTCACTTATCTATACTTACATCTCCTAATTTACATAGGAGCATTCAATTAATAAAAAAATCTATCATAGAATGCACTAATGTAATAATTTCTTTTATATTTGAATATGTCTTTTCAGGACATTACTTAAGATTATATAATTATTTATTATCACTCTACATTTTATTATTATAACTACTCATTCTTTTATATGATTTAAGAAATGAACAAAGAAATTTAAGAAGTTTAATCTACCAAATCAAATTATTGTCTATTATATTTATGGCGTTATGCTAAGTACTTAGGAGCATACCACAAAATTAAAAGTAAATTAAAACTGTATCTTTATGAAGTACCACAAACATCAGGGAGTTTATTAAAATAGAATTCACAATGTATATAGTATCCCAAATAAAAGTAGAATTGTTATGTTTTCTAGAATTCTAACATATATAACATTGGCCAATGTTTTATA
>NW_012145523.1:2992229-2993216 GCF_000956105.1 Propithecus coquereli
TATATTCTTTATAGTTTTTTCCTCAGCTTTACTGAGTCTATTGATGAGCCCACTGAAGACATATTGTTTCTTTTACTGTATTCTATCGTTACTTTTTTACAGTTTCTTACTTTTGCCAAAATTTCCCCATCTGTTTATTCATGTTGTCTACCTTTTCAACTATTAATTAACTCTTAACATGTTAATCATAGTTACTGTAAATTCTTTAATTGTTCTAATGTATGGTTTATTTATTATTCTAATTCTTTTGGTTTGTCTGACTTGTTTTTTCTTGTTTATTTGTATGTAGGGTAATTTTTGGTTGAAGACTAGACATTATTTATAGGATAGTAATGACTGACAATAGTATTTATGCTCAGAATGGGCCTGCCTCTCCTTATGCTAGGTCCCTGATGTGAGAGGTTAGGTCACTCTAGCCTGGAGTTGAGCTGAGTTTGTGTTTTCTTGTTGTTTTGGTTATTCACAATGTACCACAGGCTTTAAATTTCTCTGCCTCTTTGCATGTGTTTAGTTAGGTGCTAGTTTGTCAAGTGTCTTACTTAGTATTCCTGTTCTACCTTCATCTTTAGGCTTTTTTGATCCAGAGAGGTTCTCCACACTATGGCTTCTTCTACAACAGTAGTCTGCTGTTATCTGTTACTGGGTGCTTGAAAGCCTGGTGTTCAAGGACATGGGATTGTTCTCTGTTTTTCTGGTTCAGGCTCAACTTTAGTCAGATGCTGCCTGGCTCTTGAATGTAGGGCCTTTCTGGTGGTTCTGCCCATTGCCAAGTGATTGGGAATCTCTAAATGTTAGGGCTCAGGACATTTTCCTGGCCCTCCTTCAGAGTAGAGAGTTTTTTCTGTTCTTTTCCTCCAGCTGCAACAAGTGCTCTCCTGTGCCCTGAAAGTGACATGGTTTCCTATCTTTCTCCTGGATGCATGAAGTTTTCAATCCATAAAGGAGATAGGAAGAAGAATCTGGGCCAAGCTTTGTGTCTTTTCTGTG
>NW_012145523.1:3002301-3004333 GCF_000956105.1 Propithecus coquereli
TTTTATTCTCACTAATCTTAAATAAAAATAAACATACTAAAGTCAGACTTCAGCTTCAGAAACAATTTATAATATTTACATCTAGATTTTTCTCTTCTTCGTAAACCTGCTATTGCCATTCTTATTTACCATTCTTTAGTACAGGGGATTAATAGCTGGGGAGAGTCCTGGGGCATGATCCTGGAGATTAGAAGAATTAATGAAATAGTAGTTTCAAAAGAGAAACTGTTTTTATTCACTGATAGTGATTAGGATTATTCAATGACTTCAAGTAGCCTTTGCTTTGCTAGCTTTTTCATTAATACTTACTACTAGTAAATACTCTCACTAAAATAGTCATTCTCAATACGCCTTTCCTGGATCAGCAGCATCAGCACCACCTGAAAATTTGTTGCAAGTGCAAATTCTCCCCGTGCACTCAGACCTGTTGAATCAGAAATTGAGGGTGGGGCCTAGCAGCCTGTTTAAACATGCCTTCCCATCTGATTCTGATGTGCACTACCCCTTGACACACGGTCTTAAAGAGGTGCTTGCGTTAGGGATAATAGAGTAGGGGACAATATTGAAAACTCCTACCTATATCAAGTCTGCCACGCTCCACTGAAGGCCCTTGTTCTTGCCTAAAGTTGTTCCTCCAGAATATTCTAAATGTATGTGGCAGTGACTAAACTGAGTTTCCTCTGCGCTTTCTACTTTCTTTAAAGCTGTTGACCCAGATAACAGGAGATAAAGTTAAACAGAAGTGCTGACAGTGAAGTTTAGAGTGTTGAAAGAGTCAAAACCTGATGTTTCCAAGTTAGGAAAAAAGACATCCTGAATTATTCCCTAATCTCTATTTAGTCACTTAAAAAATTTTTCAAAATATGCCAGAGTTTAGTTTTAAATATTAGTAATACATTGCAAATTATTCTTTTTTCATTTATAATTTTTTCCTCACATGTAAGAAAAATGTTACCTAGGCATTGTGGCAGAACTTTTATTTTGAAGCATGAATTCCTTACTGTACATGTCTTCTGTGTAGAAGAATGTGTGCTCATCTAACATATTATTACATTGATTTTGTTTTGTTAAACATGTCAGAGTTACATTTTGTAAGAGTAAATATGAGTGTGGTTCATTCGAAATAGCAGTTATAAAAGCTGACATTATTGACCTCTCACTGTGTGCCAAGTATTTTCCTATGCACTTTACATGTCTTAGCTTATTTAATTCTCACTGGATAAGTACTGTGGTCATCTTTATTTTGCAGGCATAGAAAACCCAATGAGATCAGGGTTACCTAGGTAGCATATGAATAGAGCCAGGATTCCAGTCCAAGCAGTCTTACTCCAAAGTTCTTACATCAAAAGATATAGATCTGTTACCAAATGATTCATTTGCCTAAGCAGAAATGTCTTCTTCATTCATTTTTTTTCTTTTATACATACCATTCAAATTATTTCCAAGAATGTCAAACAGCACTTATGTAAGGCCATTAATTTGAAATTCAACTGTGAACCATGTAAATAATAACATAGCTATTTGTGAAGGAAAGTAAATGGACTCATGAAATGGAAAATGCCTACTATGGCAAAGCATTCAACCGTATTACATGAATGCCAGCTGCTAGTCCCTTACTAGTCCAATTTTTCAGGGAATACCTCCTTCAGAGCAAGAATTAAGGTTTTTGTAACTGGCATAGTTACCCACATAGTTGGTGTTCAAACTCATTTTCTTTGATAGATAGGTGGATAGACAGAGAAAGCATACAAGAACTCATTTTCCTGTGCTCCTAGAGCTATGGACGGTCTTTGGCCCTTTCAGGCAGCAGAACCCTGATTCGTTTTCACATTATAGTCATTCTAATTTAGCCGTAATCTTTTGAGTATCCTTAGGACTATATGTGAAACTGTACAGGGTGTCCCTTCTATATGAAGCTTGTTATTATTCCATGGGCTAGAATTGGACTTTTCTAATTATTGAAGATTTTAATCTAGAAGTAAAGTTTATTCAACATTTTATATTGAATTATATTTATTAGTCTTTATGTCTT
>NW_012145523.1:3004383-3005842 GCF_000956105.1 Propithecus coquereli
AAACATTGTTATATGTATATTCCTAACATGAGCACTTTGTTAGGAACTATGTTTATAAGGAGATTTTTTAGACAACAGGAGACAGAAATCTTACATTTTTCACCTGGTTCTCATACTTAGAATTGCCATGACCATGGATATGCCTTAAGGCCAGTTACATCGGGTATGATTTGATAATAATTGCAGCCACGAGTTTTCATACATTAATTTCTCCCATGGACTAATTATATTTTTATTAAGTTTCTTGGAATTAACTGTGAGCAAGGCTTCCTTAATACAGGTAAAAGCCAATACATAATTGTGGTGTTTTTTTTAAACCATAATTATCAGCTCTTGTGTTTTACATCATATCGTTTTAATCCAGGCAATGGAGGTACAGAATTTCATCTAAGGCATTATTACTTCCTTTCAATGTTTTCTTTTCCTAGAGTTGGTAATTTTGTTAGAGTAGTTGATACATTTCTCAAGTTGCAACAGGAATTTTCTTTATGGAAATCAGTAATTCTCTTTCTTAAAAGAGTTTACACATACTATCAAGAAAAATAACCAAATTCAAAATCGTCACCAATCGAGCTTCCTAAGCATCATTAGTGTGACTATAAGGAGACAAAATAAAATAGAGTAGGGAGAGCAGAATGAGTGGCTTGAAATAGTATACATTTCACCCCACAGTTGATAAGTTCTGTACTTAGGGCCCAAGAACTTTCCCAAATATTAAGAAGTTACTAGAATGTAAAATTATAAACCTTGTTCAGACTGCATAGTCCAGATTTCCCGTCTAGCACACCTATGTATTATTTGTGTACACAAAGTGTCGTAGACTAAGTGAATGTTTTTTGAATAAATGAACATAAACTTGTAAAGAAAACTGAAAAATTACTATTAGTTTTTTTGCTTAAAGTCAGTTGAATATAGTAGTTTTTCTTACAAAATAGTTTGCAAAAGAAACCCTGTTTTCAGAGCTGGGTGTGGTGGCTCATGCCTGTAATCCCAGCTACTTAGGAAGCTGAAGCAGGAGAATCGCTTGAGCCCAAGAAGTTCAAGGCTGGAGTGAGCTGTGATGGTGCCACTGCCTGGGTGACTGAACAAGACCCGCCCTGTCTTTGAAGAAAAAACAAAAAGAAAAAGAACAGAATACCTTGTTTTCTTCTGGTGGTTATATGTTCTTTCTATTTTTATCTTAAAGGGAAAATTTTATTCATTCTTGTAGGACTTCAGGTACTCTCTCATATTAACATGATTTTTAACTTCTTTTTTTACATGTTAACCGATAACTTTCTCAAATAAGTCTTGGAATTGGGAAAAAGGAGTTTTACATAGTTATGTTTCTCTGAGATGAAAACTGAAATAACAAAATAATAATATGGGTATAATATGTCTTTTTTTTGTAATTTTTTTGGTAATTAATCTTTGTTTGCCAAGTGATAAACTAGGGTCTTAGGCAGAAGTTTATGTTTGT
>NW_012145523.1:3015052-3016031 GCF_000956105.1 Propithecus coquereli
AGAAAATGTTTCAAAGAACAGGACTCTGAGAAGAATAATGTTAATTTAAAGCCGCCCAAAAATGAACATAAAAGTTCTTAGAAACTTAAAAACTATTCCTTGGCCACACATTGTGTCTATAATTTAAAAAGATTCATTCTAGATGTGTAGGATTGATTTTACAAAATTGTGTATTCACTGATTTATTCAAAAAGAAATATTTGCTTCCTTAGTTCCAGGATTTAAAAGACATGATTGTTACCTTTTAGGGGCTTAAAGTCTAATGCGCAAACAGACATAAAAACCAATAATTAAAATTCAATATGGTACATGCTGTAATGAAAGTATATACAAGGTACAGTGGGAAGTGAAACCGGATGGCTTACTGATCACTTTGCAGGGCACACGCTCTTCTATTTGGATCAGTAAGGGAGTTATGTACACCTGGTCTTACCCTACCAGCTCCTAAAGCCTTTCCCTCAATTCTACAAGGACACACATTTTTGAAAGGATAGTGTGTTCCCTTCCTGAGCTCAACTTGGTCTTCTGAACTCCAGACATACTGTGAGCTACCTAACATGGGCATCTCCAGCTGGATATTACACTGATACCTCAACCTCAGTTTATACAAAGTTTACTCATCTTTTCTATCAAATTGCCTTTCCTCCTAAATTTATCTATTTTGTTATTAATATTCTGTTATTAACATTACTATTAGTGTAAACATTTGAGAAAAAAATATGATTTTTCTTTAAATCTCTTCTCCCTCAAATTTGATACTTAACAATTACTTGGTAAGAATTGATAATTTCTGAAAACAATATTAATTTGGAGCCCAGTTTTCTGAATATTATTAACATTGCAAATGTTATTTCTAGCCATGTTTAAGATCCTTCTAAGGTAGCATAAATATTATGCTAGCTAAAAGTGGAAGCATCATAGTTATGGATTCCAAAAGGTACTAGGTTATCAGTTGGTTCTTTTTGACTTGTTTGTTTTT
>NW_012145523.1:3020191-3021904 GCF_000956105.1 Propithecus coquereli
GTAGGACTTCTCTGAAAGGGAGTTGAAAGGAGCATATTTTAGAGTTTGGATTTAAGAAAGTAGGGCCAGTTGTGGACTGGGTGCTGAGTGTCAGGAAGTAGATTAGATACTAATCTTTTTTCTTCAGGAGTCTTAAGGACTACAGTGGACCAGAGTTATCATTAGTAATAAAGAAGCAGCAGTTCCCCAAGTTCATCAGAAGAGAGGATGTTTAAGGGTGTTGGCCTGTGTGTGTATTTTTTCTAGCAGAGTGGACTGGGAGTAAAATATGGTTAGACTTCAGTAAGCCTGGAGGTGGGAGAGGAGAGTCAGTAACCAAGGATGCTCTGATGACAATCAAGGCAACTTCATAGCTGTGAAGCTGTCTTTGCTTCTCTCTGTGTATATACTCAGTGTTCTCACTTCTCTCCCAGACTGGGCTTCCTTCCTTAGTCATCAGAACATGGCCCAGCATAGCACCCCACTGTGCCAGCCCTGAATCTGAATGTGCTTTTAATGTAAATATCTTTCATCATCTGGCTGTACTCACTACCTGTCAAGAGAGAATCTGAATAGCTCAGCCAGGACTATATATAAGTTGAAACATTTTAGAAGGAGATATTAGCAGTGCAGGAAATTTCAATTTCACTAAAATGTCTACTATGCTTTTAGTGGCATTAATAAATATTTTATTAAAACCACATAATACTCAAGAATATTTATAGTTTTTAGGACTAGCAGTTTTTAGAAGTATATAAATACAGCATGAAATTTCCACCTCCACTGAAATAGGGTATCACTGAAATGTTACTATAAAAGGAATGAGCCTAGTCAAGAAGCCCCATATCACTCATGGATGAGTCATAGCAGCAGTATGGACACATAATTAGAAAAACTTGAATATTTGTATTTTTATTCAAAAATTATAGATTAAAATGTAATTTCAGAATTAGCATTTTAAAATTGTAACAATACCAAAAAATGCATAGAACAAATTTGGGAGAGGTGGCGATATTGGCATAATTTGTAAATATCTCTGATTTCCTTAACATAAAAACAGGCAGAACAATAGGCAGTGAAACAATAACTATCAGAACAACAAATAGACATTTAGAACAAAACTAGGTGACCAAGTATTTCATTGAACCCTATACCTGGGTGAGGACCATCCTGCTACAGCTACGTGATATACATGGTATCAGCAGATTTGTGGGAGAAGGTGGTGGGAAGCAAGGGAGTATTTGAGGAATCTGGTCTGCAAATGCTCATTGGAAACCCAGAAGACCAATTTGAGAAGAGGGAGGGCTTTTACACACTATAATAGGAAATGATCCAAGGGTTTCATGCTAAGGTCAAAAGAGGATAGAGCCATCTAGGCTCCATGAGAAATTAACCAATCAAACTCCTCTTGCAAAACAAAGTTCCACATTGAGGAGAAACTATAATGAATAGAATCCAAATTGAGCAGCAGATTCCAAGAAAAGGAGCCAGAGGACTAAAATTAAAAAGAAAGAAAATTGAGCAGCAGAAAGGCAAAAGAGACAGAGAGACCAAATAAAACTGGGGAAGACAAATAGAGCTAATAGATCTCAGAAAGTAGGTTGTCATATTTTTAAAAACTACATGAAAACAACAGAAGAGTGATCCCAGAACGTAAAGCTGGTGGGGAGAAGCTATCTAAAAATTAAAAATTCAGGAAAATTAATTTCACATGAAATGATAAGTAGCAAAAAG
>NW_012145523.1:3022454-3027883 GCF_000956105.1 Propithecus coquereli
TCATACTTTTTGACACCGTATTTTCTACCAGAATAAAATAGACTAAGATATTTAAGATATACTAGAAATTAAAATATTTGTCAAATTCACTTTTATGCATAGAGACTGCAAACTGTTAACATGAAAGAATTCAAGGAATATTATTCCTATTGGCCTCTTCTGAGGAATTTACTATAAAATGAACATCAGGCAATCAAACTGACTGGAGATGATGTCAGCATGAGGACTCATGACCATCAAATATAGATCTATTTGGAGAACTAATTAAATGAGAGTTGTATAGAAGAAAGTATAGGATATAATGGCTGTATGTTCTGAAAACTGCAAAAAATAGGGTACAATATTATATTGGTAGTGACATTATTGGTATTTTCATTAAAATGTTATGTAATATTAGATAAAAATGCTTAGTGATTATTAATATTTTAGTTATATTTTCCATTGATTGAAAATCAGGATTCTTGTTGAAGAAAGGAGATTCAGATATAAATAGAGTTTAAGTAAAAGCTTTTAGTTCTGAATCTGACTTAGACATTATCAGTGTGGATGTGCACACATACGCATGTACATGTGCACATACACACATATCCATATTAGTATGGGTATATGTATTCTGTACAGTAGTAGCCCTGTCTACTGTTTTGCCTGGACACAAAACCAAGTCAGTAGCAGTGTGCACACTTGGGAGTCCATGTTGTAGTCTTGAATTATCATTTACCATTGAAACAAACAAGGACTACTTGGAGAAATAAGTCATTTCAAGGCTGGGGCAGGAAATATTAAGGATTTACCTGCAACATTTTGTGATACCAAAAAGCAAAGAAGATACCAAAGATTATCAACACAAATCGGTAGGTAATTTGAAGAGATCCCTATCGTTCAAAGGTGGGGCAGTTTGAGGATCAGTAAATATAATACAGTAAATATAATACTGCAGTATATTACAATATATGGATATGTTTAAATCCATGGGTCCAAAATGGTAATTTCCAAAATGATGTGGTCAAATTTAGAGGATGATAGATAACCAATTACTTATTTTGAAAACCGATAAATAAAGGGAAATTTTCAAGTATGTTCTGTCCTTCCTCTGTGAACTAAACACTGTGGTATCAAATTATTAGTGGAGGAATTTTGTCTTTTAAGAAATATATCATCTGATTAATTGTGGAGGTATATTTTAATTATATTACCCTTTAGCATTCTGTAAGAATTTAATAGGTCTAAGCTTCAATGGCTGCTAACATCACAAGAAGATAACTAGACTACTAGATAGGAAAAATATCACCCAGCGAGACTGACTGAATGAATGATGAATAAAATAAAGCTGAATCTGATTAAACCTATATACCCAACAAGTTGAATTATACCACGGGAATTCAATCATCAAAATTCACACTGATGGAAATTCTGTAGTACATATGACTTAGTCTCCTCAAAATAAATTATATGAGGAAAAAGGAGATACAAGAGAAATCTGCAGCTTAAAAGAGATTTAAAAGATATCTCAAAAAAATCAGCAAAACTAAGTGACTTTTAGATACAACTATATCATTTACATGATAAAACTATAAAGAATAGGAAAACAATTAATATAAAAGTCATGGAAATGGCTTGTTGTAAGTAGAGAGAGAGTTGTAGTTATAACACTACACATTGAAGCCTCCTGGGATACTTGGGATATGTCTATTTCTTTCGCTATATAGTGGTTACAAGGGTGTTCATTTCATAATAATTGAATAACATATGTTTTATGCAGTTTACTTATCTGTGTTGTATTCTACACTAAAGTATATTTAATGTCCTTTATAGAGAAGGTTATAAAAATTTTTGAGTGACATTAAAGACCTAAATAATGGTGCATTATATCATATTCATGGTGCGAAGGCTAATCACAAAGAAGTTATTTCAGTACGTGCTAATCCATCAATTTTGGTAAAAATTTAATTTAAAAAAATTATTTTCATGGAATTGAACAAGCTTTCTCTTAAATTTCTGCAGTTGAATAAAGAGATGAAAATAACCAAGATAACTTTGAAGATGAACAAGCTATTATAATTAAAATAGTGTGGTAGTGGCCCAGAGATAGATTACTATGTCAGAATAAATATTCAGAACCAGATCCCCCACACATATGGGAACATTGCGTGACAGAGTTTCCATTGCAGATTGATCATAAAGAAATGAGCAATGTAGTCAATGTATCTAGATCAATTGGGTGTCCTTTTGTTAATGAAAAAGAAAAAAGAAAGTAAGTAATTGAATACCTTCCTCCCCAAGTAAACAATAGTCACTACCATGGTGATTAAAAATCAAAACTTTACATGTTGTAGGAGATGAAAATATAGGAAAATATCTGTAATACCAAAGACAGAAAAGATTTCTTAAACTAGACACAAAAGCACAAAATGTAAAAGATGATAAATTTGACCATATTAAAATTATTTTCATTCACCAAATGACAACATTAAAAATGAAAACTTTGAGAGTGGCATGAACAAGATGGTGATAGTAAGCATCAAGCCCCTGTTCTCTCAAAGAAATACTGAATAAACAATATATGGATCAAAATAAGTTTGTTAGAAATCATATAAGAAGCTGCAGCAATGAAGTAAACAACTAGCCAAGAAAAAGCCACTCAAAACTTTAGAAAGTTTTATGGTAGTTTATTTGCCCTTATTTTGTAGTCTTCCTCGCATAGTGCAGCATTCATGGTGAGGAGGAAATCGCCCAATTCCCACTTCCTCCTTTGGAATGAAAAGGAAACACTGGAACTTGCTTGCAACATTCTAGTTGGTCTGGTAGCTTCCACAGTGACTGGTTTCTGTTGTGCTTGACTCAGAGCACTGATGGCAACGGTGGCATAGTCTGGATACCAGGTTAGAGGCCACCCAAAATAGTGGTGGGCGCTGTGGCATGTAAGAGATGCAGGGGTCCATAGATCCATGGCTGATTGGATCATTTGAGGAATATAGTAAGAATTAAGGGCTTCTTAGAAGAAGCAGGGTTGAGACTCTTAGGGAAATTTAGACCTGTAAAAGCAACTCTATATGCAAGGAACTGTAGTAAAAGCAAACACACAGGCCTAAGGAAAGTGCCTCTCCAGAAAAGGTGTAAAAGGACCCTGAGCCTTTAAGCCAGGATGATTAGTGAAGGTTTTTCCCCACACAAAAATAGTCTGTAGAGTCTGAGAGGTGACTATGTTTAAAAATGTCCTAATTTCAAGAAAAGATTACAAGGCATACAAAGAAAAAGGGAAATCTGGCTTATTCAAAGGAACAAAATAAGTTCCAAAAACCAACTCTAAAGAAATACAAGCTTCTGACTTCTTTGAAAAGAATTTTTAAAAACTATCTTTAATATGCTCAATGAGCTAAAAGATACTTTAGAATGACAAGTAAAGAAAATTAGGAAAATGTTTTTTGAACAAAAGAATATAAAAAAGAGAAATTATGAAAGAAAAATTCTGAAGCTAAAACGTATAAGTGAATTGAAAAATGCACTAAGGGATTCAAGAGCAGACTCAATCACACAGAAGAAAGAATCAGCAAACTTGAAGACAAGTCATTTGAAATTATTGAGTGAAAGGATAATAATGAAAAAAAGAATGAATAAAAGTGAACAGAGCCTAAAGAACTTAAGACATAATCAGGAAGACTGATGTATGCATTATGGCAGTCACAGAAGGAGAAGAAAGAGGAAAAGGGCAAAGAGCATGTTTGAAGAAATAATGGCTGAAAACTTCTTAAATTTTAGGAAAGAGACATGAACTCAAGCTCAACAAGCTAGAGTAAATTAAAACAGACACAGTAAGATGCATTATAATCCAACTATTGAAAGTCGAAGACAAAGAGACTCTTGAAAGAAGCAAGAGGAAACTATACATGTGCAAGGGAACCTCTCTAAGATTATTAGTAGATTTCTTAGCAGAAACTTTTCATGCCAGAAGGCAGAAGGATGATATATATAAAGTACTGAAAGTAAGATAATAAAAACAAAAATTTAGTAACCAAGAATAATATATCCAGCATAGGTGACCTTTTAAAATGGAATAAAAATTAAGAATTTTCTAGATAAGCAAGAGCTGATGGAGCTCATTACCATTAGACCTAACCTTTGAGAAGAGAAATGTAAAGGGAATCCTTCAATTTCAAAGGAGAGGATTCTAGACAGTAACTTAAAGCCATATGAAAATATAAAGTTCTCCAGTAAACATATGGACAAGTATGAAAACTCTCTTATTATTATTTTTGTTCCACTATTCTTTTATAAGATTGAAAAGCTAAAAATGTGAAGAACAAAGTATATATCTATGCTAATGGGTGTATCATATATAAAAATATGCTTTGTGACATAAGTAACATAAAAAGGGGAAGTGACTGAGCTGTAAAGGAGTAGAGTTTTTATATGTGATTGAAGTTAAGTTGTTCAGTTTAAAATAGATTGTTGTAACTTCAAGGTGTTCTATGTAATCCACAGGATAATCACAAAGGAAATATCTATAGAAAATACACAAAAGAGAAAGAAAAAGGAGTCAAAGCACATCCCAATAAAATTCAACTAAACACAAAGGAAGGAAGTAAAAGACGAAAGGAAGCACAAAAATACAATAACACATACGGAAAACAGTAACAAAATGGCAACAGTATGTTCTGTGCAGTAATTACTTAAAATATAAATGTATTAAACTCCCCAATCAAAAGACATAGACTGTGGCTGAATGGATAAAAAATCCAGAACCAACTATATGCTGTCTCTAAGAGATTCATTTTAAATCTAAGGACACACACTTTCATAGGTTGAAAGTGAAAGAGTAGAAAAAGATTATATTCAAATAGTAACCAAAACAGCAGGGGTAGTTATACTAATATAAGACAAAATAAACTTTAAGTCAAAATTTTTATATGAGACAAAGGAAGACAATATATAAGGACAGAAGGATCTATTCACCAAGAAGATATAGCAATTATAAATTTATATGCATATATATATCAGATTTCATAAATATATAACAGAATCAAATATTGACAGAATTAAAGGGAGAAAAAGATTTACAATAATAGTAGGAGACATTCATATCCCAGTTTCAATAATGGATAAAGCAACCAGACAGAAATTCAGTCAGGAAATAGATGACTTGAACACACTATAGACCAATTGGACCTGACAGACATATACAGAACACTTTACACAACAACAATAGAATTCACATTTTTCTCAAGTGCACATGGAACATCCTTCAGGGTAAACCATATTTTAGTCCACAAAACAAGTCTTAATTCATTTAAAATGATTGAAATCTTACAAAGTATTTTTTAAGTCAAAATGAAATGAAACTAGAAATCAATAGCAGAAGCAAATTTGGAAAATCCACAATTATGTGGAAATTAAACAACATACTCTAAATAACTAATAGGTCAAGGAAGAAA
>NW_012145523.1:3028698-3043338 GCF_000956105.1 Propithecus coquereli
GATCTACAAGTAAGGATGTTCAATCAATAATCAAAATATCCTAAAAAAGAAAAGTCCAGGATCAAATAGCTTCACTGGTACATTCTTCCAAACATTTAAGAATAATTAACACCAGTCCACCTCAAACTGATTCAAAAAATTGAAGGAGAGAGAATACTTGCAAACTCATTATATGAGGCCAGCATTACTGTGATACTAAAATCAAACAAAGACTGTAAAGGAAAACCACAAAATCAATATCCCTTATGAACGTTAATATAGAAATTATCAACAAAATACTAGGAGACTGAATTCAGCAGCATGTTAAAAGAATGATATGCCATAACCAAGTGAAATTTATTCCTGGAATGTAAGGACAATTCAGTATATGGAAAATTGATCAATGTAATATACTACATAACAGAAAGAAGGGAAAAAAACTCACATGATCATCTCAATTGATCAATTTTTATGTAGAAATAATAAAACCCATCCTAAAATTCATATGGAATCTCAAGGTACTTCGAATAACCAACACAGTCTTGAAAAGAACAAAGCTGACAGGCTCACACTGCCTAATTGCAAAACTTACTACAGAGTTACAGTAATAAAAACAGTGTGGTACTGGCATAAAGACAGACATATTGACCAATAGACTAGAATCTCTAGCCCAGAAAAAAAAAAAAAAAATCTTACATATATGGTGAAATGATTTTCAGCATGGGTGCTAAGACCATTCAATGGACAATCTTATCAACAAATGGTGTTAAGAAAACTTAATATCCACATGCAAAAAAATAGTTTGGGCCCCTTTCCTTACTCTTTCTATAAAAATCAACTCAAAATGCATCAAAGACCTAAACATAAGACCTAAAACTTTAAAACTCTTAAAACAAAGGAAGAAACTTTATGACATTGTATTTGGCCATGATTTCTTGGGTGTAAGACCAAAAGCACAGGCAAAAAACAAAAATAAATAAATTGGACTACAGCAAAATTTAAAATTTCTGTGCATCAAGGGACACAATCAACAAAGTGAAAGGCAGCCTTTGCAAAGGTAGAAAATATTTGCAAATCATGTATCTGTTAAAGGCTTAGTATCCAGAATATGTAAGAGCTCATACAATTCAACAACAAAACCCAATAAATAACCCAATTTAAAAATGATATAGTCAAAACCACAAGATACCACGTCATACCCAGTAAGATGGCTACTATTTAAAAATATATAAAATAACAAATATTGGCAAGGATGTGGAAAAATTGTAAATCTTGCACACTGTTAATGGAAATGTAAAATGGAGCAGCCAGTATGGAAAACAGTATGGCATTTCTTCAAAAAACTAAAAATAGAATTATCATATGATCCAGCAATTTCACTTCTGGGTGTATATCCAAAATAATTTAAAGTAAGGTTTCCAAGATATATTTATGACCTATGTTCATAGCAGCATTATTCATAGTGGCCAAAAGGTGGAAGCAACCCAAGTGTCCATCAAGAAGTAGATTGGTAAACAAAATACAGCATATACACACCAAATATTATGCAGTCTTAAAAAGGAATAAAATTCTGACACATGCTGCCACACATGGCTGCACCCTTGAGGACATTATGCTAAGTGAAATAAGCAAGTCACAAAAACAAAAATACTGTATAATTCCACTTAAATGAGTTATCTGGAGTAGTCAAATTCATAGAAACAAAAAGTAGAATAGTATTTGCCAGTGACTATGGGTAGTAGAAAATGGGGAGTTGTTTAATGGGCATAGCATTTCAGTTTTGCAAGATGAAAACTTTCTGGAGATTGCACAATGATGTGAACATACTGAACACTACTTACTATATACTTAAAAATGGTTAAGATGGTAATTTTTATGTTATATGTATTTTACTACATTTTTAATAAAAGTGAAAAATTCACCCACAGACTGGAAAGATATTTCTAACACTGATAATCAACAATGATTGCTTTCTAGATTATACAAAAACCTCTTACTAATCAACAAGAAAAACACAATTCTGTAGAAAAATGGGCAAAAAAAAAAAAACTCTTAATATTCAGATGGGGAAAATAGAAGTGGTCAGTAAAAAAAAACTTCAACCTTATTTGCAATTACAATGTAAATGAATAATAAAGCCAAAATGAAATAATTTCACTCCCATCCAATTGGTATAAAATTTGTACTTAAAAATTCATGTATGAGGAAGGGTGTAGAATCTTCTAGTGGGAGCGTAAATTGATACAATCACTTTGAGGAATAATTTTGCATTATCTTATGAAGTTGAATTTGTAAATGTACACTGACTCAGCACTTTCATTCTTAGGAAAATACCTTGGAATAATTTTTGCATATGTATACAAACAGATATAAAATACTTGTAACAATAGTGTTTTTAACCAAGGATATTCTGGAAATAATCTAAATGTATATTGAAAGAAAATTAGATAATTAAATTATATGGTTATAATGTAATGCTATACAGTGGTGAAATAGAATTTCACAAAATTAATATTGACCAAAAAAGCTTAATCCATGGCTAAGGATACTATATCTTGTTTAGGGATACATTCATAAGTGATAAAAGTATAAAAATGTGAATAAAGATGATAATTTACAATATAGTTCCTGAATCTGGGGAACAGTATCTGTGCCATAACTCTAAAATTTATACACAGGCATACTTACTTCTTTTATTAATATTGTGCTTTGCTTATTGTACTTTGTAGATATTGCGTTAAGAAATTGAAAGTTTGTGGCAACCCTGTATGTCAATCAGCACCTTTTTCCTAATAGCATGTGTTCACTTTCTGTTTCTATGTTAGCATTTTTAAGCAAGAGAGTCTTTTTTAATTAAGGTATGTACATAGAATTTTGAGACATAATGCTATTATATACTTAATAGACTACAGCATAGTATAAACCTAACTTTTATGTGTACTGGGAAACCCAAAAATTTATGTGACTTGCTATATTGCAGTGATCTATAACTGAACCTACAATATCTCCAAGGTATGCCTGTACTTCTTAAACTGGGAGTTGATATGGGTGTTGATCGTCATGATTTAATGGTCTATACCAGGTATAAGCAAACTATGGCCTGGCAGCCAAATCTAGCAGCCACCTGTTGTCGTAAATGAAGTTTTATTGGAATACAAGTAGGCCATCCTTTTATGTATTATCTAGATTGCAACAATGGCATGGTTGATTGATTTCAACAAAGAACATGTAGCCCACACAAGTCTAAAATACTCTCCGACCCCTGAAAAAAATTGCTGACCCTTGATCTATATTCTATGCATTTCTATAAGTCAGAAGTATTAATAAAAAATAAAATAATGGTATATTAAAATTGTCAGTTGATACGTTCACATTTTTGATGAAATTATAAAGTTATTTCATGGTCCAAGGTAAATAAAATTGATGATTCCTGGTTATTTAGTCATGGACATTGTATTGGAAATTAGTCTAGTCACATGCACTTTTTGTTTCTCTTGCCAACTTTAATATCATCACTTAAGTCCTATATTTTACTACATCTCTTCTATAGCTAGGTCCTTGTCTAATTTTCTGATTAGCTAAAAATGATGAAATAGCATGATCTTTTTTCTCCCATTTTTTTGAGGAAATGATTACAATAGTATATATAAGAACTTTGCCTCCAAATAAAAGCATTTGATTAATATTTGCACCAATTCTAGCCAGAATCTTCAGGGGTAATAGTCTTGTTATAAAGTTCTTAAACAATTAAAATTACATTGTAAAAGCTTCAAAAAATATTTAACTATATAAGTTTCTATAGTTTTTATTTCTTACAAATGCAAAAACAGACAAATAGGATTACATCAAACTAAAAAGCTTCTACAGAGCAAAGGAAACAGCCAAAAGAGTGAAGAAATAACCTACAGAATGGGAGAAAATATTTGCAAACTATACATCTGATAAGAGGTTAATATTCAAAATATGTAAGGACCTCAACTCAATAGCATGAAACAAATAACCTGATTAAAAAATGAGCAGAGGACCTGAATAGACATTTCTCAAGAAGACATGCAGATAGTCAATGGGCTTATGAAAAAAATGCTCCACATCACTAATCATTAGGGAAATGCAAAATTAAACAATGAGATAGCACATCATTCTTAGAATGACTTATCAAAAAGAGAAAAGTGTTTTTGAGGATATGAAGAAAAGGGAACCTTTGCACACTGTTGGCAGGAATGTAAATTATTAATAGTACATCCATTGTGGAAAACAACATGGAGGTTCCTCAAAATTTTAAAAATAGAACTCCCATTACTGGGTATATATCCAGTGGAATGAAATCAGTATGTCAAACAGATATTTGCACTCCCATGTTTATTGTAGCATTATTCACAATAGCCATGATAAATATTCATTGCAGGTGAATGAATAAGGAAAATGTAGTATATGTGCACAATGGAATATTATTCAGTTATAAAGAAAAAGGAAATCCTTTCATTTTCAAGAATATGGATAAACCTGGAGGACATTATGTTGAGTGAAATAAACCAAGTACAGAAAGACAAATACCTCATGATCTCACTCAAATGGAATCTAAAAAAGTTGATCTCATGGAAGTAGAGCATGGCATATTGCTTACCAGGGACTGGGGTGGTTGGGTCAGTGAGTGTTGGTGAGATGATGGTCAAAGGATACAAAATTTCATTTAGATCGGAGGAATTCAAGAGATCTATTGCACAATGTGGTGACTATTTTTAACAATATACAGTTCACCTATAAACAACTTGGAGGTTAGGGGCATTGACCATCTGTGCAGTTGAAAATCTCATATAACTTGACTCACCAAAAACTTAACTACTAATAGCCTGCTGTTGACCAGAAGCCTTATCAATAATATAGACATTCGATTAACACATATTTTGTCTGTCATATGTATTATATACTGTATTCTTACAATAAAGTAAGCTAGAGAATAGAAAATGTTATTAAGAAAATCATAAGAGGAAATGTATTTACTATTAAGTGAAAACGGTTCATGATAACGGTCTTCATCCTCATTGTCTTCATGTTGAGTAGGCTGAAGAGGAAGAGGAACAAGAGAGAAAAGAGGTTGGTCTTGGGGCGCGGCGGGCGGGGTTTCCTCTGCAGCGGCCCTCAGCGGGGCCCGGGCGGGGCTGGGGCGCCGACTCGTCCGCATGGCTGCCGCTCCAGAGCCCGGCGAGCCCGGGAAGGGGAAGAGAGAGGGTCTTGCTATGTTGCCCAGGCTGGATTTGAATTACAGGCTCAAACGATCCTCCCAAGCAGCTGGGACTATAGCCATTTAAGCTCCTAGGAATCTTAGATGTTGCAAACATTTCCTGTGCACGGGATTCAGTATTATATGGTTCATTAGGATCTGTTGTGGCTGGCCTTGGACATTTTTTATTAACTAGTAGAATTAGAAGATCATGTGATGCTGGAGTAGGAGGATTTATTTTGGTGACTTTAGGATGCTGGTTCCATTGTAGGTATAATTATGCAAAGCAAAGAATCCAGGAAAGAATTGCCAGAGAAGGAATTAAAAATAAGATATTATATGAAAGCACCCACCTTGATCCTGACAGAAAACAAACCAACAGCGACAGCAGCAATTAAGCAATCTTGAGCACAGAAAACCAAACACAGCTCCCTGATGTCAACGTGAACAAAGCTGATATTAATCATTTAAACATTTTATGTACAGTAAGCTTGCAATCAAGTAAATAAAGTATGTGTAAGTTGCAAAAAAAAAAAAAATAAGAGGTTGGTCTTGCTGTCTCGGGATGACAGATGCAGAAGAAAATCCACGTATAAGTGGACCCATGCAGGTCAAACCTGTGTTGTTCAAGGGTTGCCTATACTGTATTTTTGAAAAATGCAATAGTAGTGGATGTACAGTGTTCTACCCACAAAAATGGTAACTATGTGAGGGAACGCATATGTTAAATAGCTAGATTTAGTCATTCCACAGTGCATATATATTTTAAAATATCATGCTGTACATGATTAATATGTGCAACTTTATCTGTCAATTAAAAAATAAATAAAAGAAATACTTGATTTCCAAACCCTATGTTGATGTTTGGAGGTGGGGCCTAATGAGAGGTATTTGGGTCATGAAGGCAGATCCCTCATGAATGGCTTAGTGCCATTCTTGAGAGAGTGAGTTCTTACTCTTAGTTGCTGCAAGAAGAGGTTGTTGAAAAGACACTGGCACCTCCTCCGCTCTCTCTGATGCTTCCTGTCTCACCATGTGATAGCTGCACACACATGCTGGCTGGCCTTCCCCTTCTGCCATGAGGGGAAACAGCCTGAGTTTCTCACCAGAGCCAGATGCTGATGCCATGCTTCTTTACAGCCTGCACAACCATGAACCAAATAAACCTCTTTTCTTCATAAATTACCCAGCCTCAGGTGTTCCTTTATAACAACACAAACGGACTAAGATATACTCAAGAAAAAAAAGCTTCACGACATTGGATTTGGCAGTGATTTCTTGAATATGACACTAAATGCATAGACCACGAAAGAAAAAATAGCCAAATTAGACTTCATGAAAATTGAAGAATTTTATGGATCAAAAAATATCAACAGTAACAAGGCGGCAACTCACAGAAAGGAAGAAACATATTTGCAAATTTATACCTAAGAAGGGATTTATATACAGAAAATATATGAAACTCCTAAAATTCAACAACAAAAAACCAAAAGAGTCAACAAAAGCACAAAGGACTTGAATAGATATTTTTCCAAAGAAGATACAGAAATGGCCAATAAATACATGAAAAGATACTTAGCATCACTAATCATTGGGGAAATGCAAATAAAAACCACAATCGGATACCAGCTCCCACCTAATGGATGGGTACTATCAAAAAATCCAGAAACTAACAAATGTCGGCAAGGTTGTGGAAAAATGGGAACCTTGAGTACTGTTGGTGGGAGGGTAAATGATACAGCTGTGGTTCCTCAAAAATTAAAAATGGAATTACCATGTGATCTAAGAATTTGACTTCTAGATTTATACTCAAAGGAGTTGAAAGCATGATCTCAGAGAGAGTTGTGTACCCGTTATTTACAGTGGCTAAAAAGTGGAAGCAACCTGAGTGCCTGTTGATGGAAGAATGGATAAGCAAAATGTGGTGTAAACATACTATGGGATATTATTCAGTCTTCTAGAAGAAGGAAATTCTGACACATGATACAGCATCAATGAACCTTGAGGACATTATGCTGAGTGAAGTAAGCCAGTCTCAAAAAGATAAATACTGTTATGATTCCACTTATATGAGGTAATTAGAGTTGTCAAAAATCATAGAGACAGAAAATAGAATGGTGGTGGCCAGGGGCTGAGGGGAGTTATTTTTAATGGGCACAGAGTTTCAGTTTTACAAGATGAGAAGACTTATGGAGATGGATGGTGGTGATGGCTGCAACATTATGAATGAATTTATTAATACTGAAGCATAAACTTAAAAACATGGTCAATATGGTAAATCTTGTGTGTATTGTACCACAATAATTGGGAAAAAACATATAAACTTAGAATTAAACAAATTCCATTAAAAACACACTA
This sequence comes from Propithecus coquereli, assembly GCF_000956105.1. Classification (NCBI taxonomy): domain Eukaryota; kingdom Metazoa; phylum Chordata; class Mammalia; order Primates; family Indriidae; genus Propithecus; species Propithecus coquereli. The sequence continues at coordinate 3,036,257 of NW_012145523.1, forward strand.
CCACCACCACCACCAACAAAAAAAACAACATAGCCTGTTGTATAAAGTCTCAAAAATAGGCCCAAATTTTATGTGTAGTCTTGCCCCTGAACATTATCATTTTTTGTATCCGTTTCCAGCCTTTTCTTCAATAAATATATTTTGATGTAGAAAAGAAAGTAAAAACATTTTTATTGTATGATAATTTAAATTTTAAGTTCTTAAAAAGCCTGTATGAGGAGAAAACACATAACTTGTAAAAATAGTCAGAAATTATGCAAGCCAGAAGATAATGGAACATTTTTAAAGTGCTGAAACGACAGGCTGCCTGCCTGTTATTCATCATTTAGTGAAAATATTCTTCAGAAATGAAGGGAAAATAAAGACTTTTTCAGACAACAAAAGCCGAGAAAAGTCATTGCCAGCAGATCTGTATTATAAAACTGCTAAAAACATTTTCAAGCAGAGCAGAGGGTTAATGATACCATATGGAAACTTGGATGTGTCCAAATGAAAGAAAAATGCAAGAAATGGTTAATATGTGAATATACAGATACTCCTCAACTTTAAATGGTGACGCGTCCTGATAAACCCATCTTAAGTCGAAAATATCTTAAGTCTAACCGTCGTAAGTCAGGGACCGTCTGTATATTAAATGTTATTTTCTCATTTTTAGTTGATGCAGAAAAAGTGTTTGTTAAAACTCAACACACATTCATGATATAAACTCAGGAAGATGGGACCCAAAATGAACAAACTCACCTAAAATTAATATCTATGAAAAACAATATCATACTTAATAGTGAAAAACCAGTTGAGATTGAGAAGGCAAGGATTTTGCTGCTCACCACTTTAACATTTTACTGAAGATTCTTACTAGTTTAGTAAGGCAAGAAATAAAAGACATACTGGTTAGAAAGAAGAAAATAAAACTCTTTAATCGTCGGTGAAATTCTGTATGCAAAAAATACTAAAGATCTATCATGCACTGCTGGTTCACAATGTGAAATGGCACAGCCACTTGGAAAACTATTTGTCAGTGTTTCATAAAATTAAACATTTACTGAAATTTCGACCCAGCAATTTCACTTACAATTTGCATCCAAAGGAGATGCAAATATGCCTACATAAAGTTTCATAAAATTTCATAACAACGTTCATAATAATCACAATTGGAAACTATTTGTCATCAACAAATGAATAGATATCAAATACTGAAATAATCCTATGATAGATTACTACTCAGAAATAAAAAAAGAAATGATCTGCTGATACTCATGGCAAAATGCATGAATCTAAGAAATACTGTGAAGAGAATAAGAAGCCTGGGGCAAAGGAAATCATGTGGTGTGATTTCATTGTTATGAACAAAACAAAACTTTTGCTAGTGTGGATTCCAGGACAGTGGTTGCTTAAGGTTAGGGGAATAGAAAAAATTAACTACTGAATGAGCTGATTGTATGATGGCTATATGGATGCAAAAATTCGTCATAACTCGAAGATGTGTACACTCAAAATAGTCACATTGTATTGCATATAAACTACTTCAATAGAGTTGATTTAAAATAGAAAAATAACTTAGTTGTTGAATGGGGGATGCATGTTGACTCTTACTACATGTCAGTGGTCAGTATTATATAGAAGTCAATAGAAGCAAGACTAAGAACAGACCACATGATTTCATGATAAGAATAATTTGGTTACCTTGGAGACAGATTTCAGGAGAGTAGTGTAAACATATACAGGACCATAGAATGCAAAATGTTTGGAAAATAAGCTGCATAAACATAGACCAATTGGACAAATTTGACAGTGAAACAAAAGAGAAAAATTAGTAGAGGTTCAAGTAACTTGAAGATTTTATTCATGTAAAGGAAATTATGTCTGTTAGGAGAGAAGAAAAAGAACCATTAGAGACATAAAAATGAAAATCCTTGATAGGGATAAGAGAAATAATGCAGAAAAGACACTGTGAGTTAAGAAGCGCTGAGACCAAATAGAGAAGTTCACCTTGGAAGGGAGCAGGGACACTTCTAAACTCAGAGGGATAATTTATAGGCTAGGAATAGACATGAGTTGAGGGAAACCTGAGTGAAATGTTCTATGTTCATTAAATTTACCTTCAGAGATACTAAAAGTAGACGTTGGCAAAGATTATTCCCCTATACATAAATTCTAATATGAAAACGCCCTCAGAAAGGAATAATACTCATTTATCATGAATTAAACATTTCAAACTGCACAGTTTGGTATTTAAATGTGGAAATCTCCTTTTAGCCAATAAAGATGGTTAACACAAAGAAGACTTGATTTTTCAAGAGGAATGGTTTTGCTCGTGTCCTCAATCTAATATAGTATTATCAACAAAAATATTTATGACTCTTATCATATACTTGTTTACTAGCTGAGCTGAAACTATATCCCAAATATTAATAAAATCAGGTATTGATGACAAGTCAGAGAAACCATATTTACTAGAAGAATTTATTTAAGAAATAAAGTCAGAGGTAACGCATCATCTCCTAGTCTCCCAGGAGGGAATTTGCAAGCAAAGCATACAGGAATGCATCTTCTTCACAGAAGATAGGAAATGTGAGTAACAACGTATAAATCCAGAATAAACCAGATAGGTGACCACCTAAAAGTTATAGATGGCATATCTGTACTATTTGCTATAGGATTAACTAAATGCAAATAATTTGTCATCAGTAGAAGATAAGTTTATCTCTTAATAAGAAATGTATCATCTACTTTGATATGGTGATTGGAAAATATTTTGTTTACAAAATAAAAGTGTAGGACCTGTATCATATATTCCATAACAATTTTAAAAGGGAATTATTTTCTCTTTTGCCTAATAAAGTTATTCATATATTTTTAATACAAACTAGGACAAACCCAAAATAAAACGGAGCTATTTTGAGCATTACACCCAGGCAACTGGTATGAGCTTAGATTGTTTTGGCAAATCATGAAAAATTGGTGCTCTAAATACAGGTAATATGATGAAAAGGTCTATATATTCCATGAAATGTATGACATTGAGTAACAAGTCTGGTTTTGGAGGGCACACATGTAGATTATTTGGAGACAAGAGAAGTACTTTTACAGTATGAAAAATTGTATACTGATTTAGATACACTGTCTACACACATGGTAAACTATATGGAATCTTAAGGAAACTAACGTCAAAATGTTTTGGCTTTTATTATACCCTCTGGGATATTTACGTACGTTGGAGAAATAGGTAAACGGTTGGGGAAAAAACTAATTTGGAAAATTTTAAAAGGGAAATACATTCCTTAGCAGTTTTATCATATTATAGTGATTAAATTTTCTTACTACTTTATGTCCTCATTACAGACATACTATAGTTCTAAACCTGAATAGATAATGATATTTTACCCTGAGTTTATTTAGTAGCTAATGCCTCTCTGTCAGTCTTCAGGTTACTCTAAGGAGTTACTCTAAGCCACCCTTTTTAATGAATTCCAATTCTTTCATAGTATAAAACGTGTTACAAATTTGTTTTAATTTTACAATATTATATTTTCAAAGAAGATTTCAGAGTACTGTTTCCTTTTTCCTTCTCTTTGAATAGAGTGATGGAAAGCATGCACTCGGAACAGTCACAATGGAACCTAAGCTTCTGCTGCCCCAGGTGGCAGGGATAAGTAAGGATGATGGCAGATAGCTATATGTAACATTCAGCCAGTTATGGACGAGATTCCTACATAGGAACCATTAAATGTTATAAATTATGAAACAGCAGCATCTGGGAATTGCTAGAATTGCAAGGACAGTGCATTTGCCACATACAGATATCCTTGTGTGTTCTTTGGTAGATAGGGATTGATCCAGTTGATAATACAGAAGCCAATTTATAGACTGTGTGTGCAGTCCTTTCAGTTAGTAATAGAAGAAACAAATATAAAGCCTTATGTGCATTTTAACAGTCCTTTGTATATATCGCAGATAATAATTTTACCTTGGTGATTTGTATGTTTACGTATTTATAGCTACAAAGTTAAATGTAATCAATGTATTTCTGGTCATTGAAGAATGTAAGAGGGATTCAGAAAATTCTTTTCATAATTGAATTCTTTTTTATTGATCATGGGTTGCTTTGCATTTACCTACATTTTCCTGGTTGACTCCTTTAAATCCCTGTATCATAAACTTTCTCTGGGAAGATTTATCTGATATGCTAGACTAAGTTAGGTTTCCTCAGAAACCTAAAGTTATAGCCTTTCATACTACAGTGTATTACAGTGTACTTTTTCTTCAGAGCATGTATCAAAATTGTAATGGTAACCAATATTTGTGTGATTGTTTGGTAATGTCTCTGTCATCTACCAGACTTTAAACTCTACAAGGGCTTCAGGACCTGCCACACTACCTGGCACATAATATGTACCCCAAAAATACTTGTGGATAGATGAGAGGATGAGGGAGCAAATGAAATTATCTCCTATAATCATGTAGATTACAGTAATTCATCTTAATTATAGAAGCTGTATTTAACTTGAAACAATGCAAAAAACCAAAATTCCTTGATTAACTTGTTCCAACACTATCTGAGAATTTTATGGGTGATGGTGATGGTAGCCAATTTTTATATTGCCCATAAATAAAACATTTTAGTGCAATACTTTAAATTTGTTTATATTCTACAAATCTGGTATTTACCGTGGTATTGCTTTATTTCCAACTATATTCTTAAAACAAAATTTTGTAAAATAACAATACACACAAAACACAAGGTGGATGGCATGTTGATCTGGTTTAAACCTAGTAAAGAAACTGGGTATACAGGGAAGTGAAGACAACAGAGCCCAAAAAGCTCATATTTGTTCATGACTATTATTGAAAATCGTGGAAAAACAGCACATACAAATGAGAGTAGAAAGGCAGGGACAGTGACTTTGCCAAACACACATATTCTAGAGGAAAAAAAAAAAAAAGATCCTAGTCATTCTCGAAAGAATTTTGAACAGAGAGATACAGCATCAAAATGTGATTAAGAAACAGTTTGTGAGCTGTATACAGTAAGAGTTAAGTAAGGTTGTTTGCTTGTGGAAAGATTAAGATTTTATTGAACGATTACAATGTTAAATAAGGGTCAGACTGTGAACAAGAAAAGGAAAAGAAAGGACAGTTGAAAGACCATTTTAACTTATGGTATAGAAAAGTAAAAATCCACTGGCTTCATTTTCTCCACCTATTATTGTGATTTAGACACATAATATTAATACAATGCAATGTAATTGTCCATTTTATGTTTAAAACTAATCCCTGCTTAAACCATTACTAGCCTTTACTAGGCTCATCATTAAACTGAAACACTTGATGTCTTCAATACCCCGTAAACTCACAGGGACAGATTCTGTAAACGATTTTCATCATTATACTACCACCAAATACTACCTTTTGGATTACCCACTTTTCCTTCTTGTTTTCAAGTACAGAATAAAATAGAAATCTGATGCCTAAATAACTGATTCTGAATCCACACTTTTATATATCATTTCCTTTCCACTTTCACACATCTTCTCTTTGGTACCAGTTTATCCCTGTAAGACCTGAAGGAGACTTAAAACCATGGAAACTCAGGCTAGAAAGAACTATTAGTATTTGTACTTTAGCGCAGGGGTCAGCAAGTTCTTCTGTGAAGGGCTAAAACATAAATACTTCAGGCTTTGCAGCCATACAGTGTCTGTGTTAACTACTCGACTTTGCCATTATAGTGGAGAAGTAACCACAGACTATGTAAAAGAACAAGCGTGGCTATGTTGCAATAAAACTTTACTTATAAACACTGAAATTTGAATATTATATAACTTTCAAGTATCATGAAATGTTTTTCTCTCTGTTTTTCCAATAACCTTAAAATGTAAAAACTATTATTAGATTGTGTGCCATATCGAAACGGGAGGTGGGCCAGCTCTAGTGAATTCATTTCCAGACTGCAGGTCGTGACCCATTAGTGGTATGGGTGTTACAGAGCAGAGGTCCCCAACCTTTTTGGCACCACGGAATGTTTTCATGAAAGACAATTTTTCCACGGACTGGGGCGGGGGGCATGGTTTCAGGATGACTCAACTGCATTGCATTTGTTGTACACTTTATTTCTATTATTATTACATTGTAATATATAATGAAATAATTATACAACTCACCATAGGTTGGGGACCCCTGCTATAGAGTAAAGCAAGCCCTGATCAATATTTTTAATGGCATTAGCATAGATCAGAGTGTCCAGGAGAGGAAGTACTATTTTGTAAAACATTTGTTTCAGTTATATGTACTGGATCATGATGTAGATTATAATAAGAAAAGTTTTTAAATTATTTATCTATTATTTACCAGCAAGGAAATTTGGTGTCAAGAAAGGCAAATGTCTTAGCTCAAGTTTACACAGCTAGTTTGTAAAGACTACACTAAAACCAGATGTTGTAATTTTCAGTCCAGAACTTCTTTGACTTAGTAAAAAAAAAAATTGATCCAGATTAAAGAATTCTATAACGCTAATAAAATTGCCTAGCTCTGGGAGCTGAGGATAAACCCTTATATTAAAATATTTAGAAATAAATGTAAGAACTAACTGATTTATGACTAACATTCAGATTATTAGTAATATCTACCTAATCTGAGTTTGAAAGAACAATACAACTAAATAGAACGTATACAGGCAGACTTTTTCCTGGTCCTCTATCTGTGCTGTCCAGATCTGTTGTTCCTTGCTCTCTAGTTTCAGACCGTGAGGTCAGGCCCAGGGCATGTCATCTTTGACCATCAGTCTCCAGTCTGTCCCTCTCAGGTATCAAAACACAATTTTCCCCATTACAGATGCCCCTTAATTAGGTAGAGTTGCTACAACATAGGTAGACCCGGGAGCACAAGAGAAATAAGCCATTAAGAATCAACTCTTGCTAAACAAGCCTGAGAAAAATAAGCCGAGGGAATGGACATTTCCTAAGACATACACCTGGAGAAGTTATCAAGTTGGAGTTGTCTGCTCCTTTGTGCTCATGTTGACCATCATGGGTGTGTCAGGTTGTTTTTTTAAAGGGAAATATTAATACGTAAGAAAATATTTTCTA
>NW_012145523.1:3045203-3046737 GCF_000956105.1 Propithecus coquereli
ATACAATATAAATTATTTTTAATATGAAGGCATTACTGTAGCCATTTTTATTTAAATGTAACTATGCATGTAATTATATGACTATTTAACTTGGTATATGTTTCTCCTCTTTTAATTATTGACATTTCTTGAAATGATGTACATGGTTAAAATACACATATCATTCTTAATAATTATTTTGAAGCAGAGTCTGTCTTAAGCAATGTCAAAATTTGAACCAGACATAGGTTAGTAGTTTTAGGATTTAATTAAGTCTTTTGAAATTTCAAGGAGCTCAGGGAGCAAAGAAGAGAGTTGATGCAGAGGAGTGATATAGGAATAACAATTGCTTCTATAATTAAATTTAACCCAAAGAGAATATCAAGATCCAGATGACTTATGATAGTGAAAATGTCTCCTATTTCCCTTATTTCATCCTTATTCATTGCTGTTGTGATTAAATCAGGAAGTCAAGAAAAGGGCAAGACATTCAAGTCAATCACCTTCTGTAATAGAAACTTGAGTTATACTGTGGATAAAAGTATCTCATGCAAACCTCAAAAATAATTTTTATGGTATTTTTTTGGAGGCTTAGTGCTTTACTGTAATTCTTTTTTCAGGACAGAATCTATTCTCTAGATTCTTTCATAAATATATATTTACATTCCTTATCTCTGTAACTAAGCTCTCAACTCTTTGAGCCCAAAGACTGTGTCATTTCTGAATTTCTCATGGGTCCTACTCAGTTCAAGACCTAGAGTAGTGGCATAATTATAGTTACTTAAATAAATTATTTAAGTGAAAATGTCTCAAGAGATAGCCAACCGAAAACTTAACGAATAGCATGCAATTTGGAAATTGTAATCCATATTTATATGTGTAAATGAAAAATAATATTCCAGTGGGCTGCAAACAGAAGTGAAAGTCACATGGAGCCAACAAAAGAGCAACATTGAACATCAAGAATTTGCCAGAATATTTCCTCTAATAAGACATGTTCGATAAGATAGCACAAACGTGGTTTCTAAGGCATAAGTAACAAAAGAGTAAACTTGGGAAAATGTTTCACAGTTAATGGGTTAATAATATTGCTAATAATGCCATTAGAGTATTTTCTTCAGCTCAGCTCATATTACAATCAGATCACTAGTAAAATTCTATGTGGAACCATCACCATAGATTCATTTTTTATTGCAATCTATCATTTTGTAGAAAAATTTTCCATGAATGTTATGAACTTCAGCCCTGCCATTATGCAAAAAATTTCTCAGCAGAAGCAAAACTATAAAAAAGAAAAAAATATTCACAGTCAATAAGATTCTTAGGCTGTATCAATACAATTACAATTTAAAAGCACTTAGCCATCTTCATTCGGAAATAGATTTTTAATTCTTCTAAACATAGGAGGTTTCCATGGGAAAGGTGTAATATCAAATTACTTTGAAATTGCAATAGAAATTAATAATATTAATTTCTTCATCTTTAAAAATATCTCATATAAGATACTACTACTGATTTCTGACTTTTAAAAAGCTAAATCATATTTCTTTTAATA
>NW_012145523.1:3047700-3048770 GCF_000956105.1 Propithecus coquereli
GCGATAATATTGAAAATGCAGGCCATTATTATTTTTTCAAAGAATGTTTTATGTTGAATTTTTGTTTGTTTTGATTTTCTTGGTTTTAAATTAGAAAGTCACATTAATTGCTCGCTGTGCTGATTTTTTAAGGTTTGGCTCTTAGTAAGTTCAGATAACTTAAATGGTAACATTGAAAGTAATATTTTACAGAGAGGATATCATAGTGATGGAATAGGAAAATAAATTACATGTTTCAGATTTTTAAAAAGTAAAAGAATAGTGAAAAATATAGGAAATGGCTATTGTGCAGATAAATATGTGTAAACATTGCAGGGGTCTACAAGACACTCTTTATAGTGACACCCTCTGTCTTAGAATGTCTCACAGTACCATGTGAAAATATCATGTGAGGACAGAATTTGAAAGAATTGCCAGCTATACACCACTGAAACTAAGGCAAATGAAGCATACTGGGCATGCAAAATTCCTTTCCAGTCTATAGTTTCTCAACATGTGTTACTAAAATGAAGTTACTTCAGTGCTATTAATCTCCACTAATTTTGGGATTTTAAAAAATTAAAAATCATTAGAAAGTTAAACACTAATTAGTCCTGGGCCTATTTGATTTTTCAAATTCAGATAGTCATTATAGTCATGTCTATTTGATGAAAAATAAATTAGTATATTTTATTGGGAGGAGAAATAGAAAAATTAGATCTTAAAACTGTACTGGTAATATTAGTACTGGCAATCAGTAGAGATACTCTTATAAGAGCTCCACAATTATATTTTCTTCAACACCATGTTGTCTGGGTGACTTATTTATATCTAGTTTGTCTGAGTTACAGCATTTATACCTACAGAACAACCAACCCTAAAGCTCAAAATTAAACATTTTTGCCTATATTCCTAATCTTGTCCAGAATAAAACTCATCAATTTCTTTCTGCAAACCCACTACTTCTTTTATTTTCCTTATATCAATTAAAGATAATCATCATTCACACTTTGGTTCTTTACCCTGCCATTTAATCTCCTATTCAGTTGTCTAAATTTGATTTTATTAAGTCTCACTCCAAAATGTTTTTC
>NW_012145523.1:3060988-3062685 GCF_000956105.1 Propithecus coquereli
AGCAAATGCATGCTTAATAAATCATTTTTATTCTCATTGAAACCTAAAAATATATAAGTAATGTAAAGTAATAGGCCTGCAAGTCTCTCAGTTTAATATCTGTATATGAATTTACTAGCATGAATTACTTTGTGGTTTTGTTTGACTTTATTCTTTTCTAAACACTTCATATACTTAAGGAAAAAGGATTTTAGTGACTTCACTGATAGGATCAAGGCATAACCCAGGACTTCTAAAGACAACACTTAAAAAAGAACCACAACTAAAGAACAGTCTTTCTTGTTCAAATTATTTGGCCTTTGAACATTTAAATTTTTTATTTTTTCTCCAGTTTGATCTAGTTTAGTCAGATGGTAAAAAGGAGAAAAAGATTTACTTTTCTTCTTCTAAACCTAAAATTGAGGTACAAAGATATAAATAAGAGTATATAGAGACTTATTAAAGCATCTTCATTCATGCGTACTCAGTATTGAAAGGACTTTTGATGTGTAAGGAGATTATAAATACAAGAAAACTAGGAATCGACTAGATTTTTTTTTTCCATTGTCTTTGGAAATATTATGAAATCTTAGTTATCACAATGAAATTTTGTCACATTTAATTCAGTGGTTACTTACTAATATTTAGTGACTACAGTTTTTGGCATTGTGGTAGTTACTAAAGACTTCTTGAAACATTCTTTCATTTCTCAAGGAATCTAGTGTTATCTGTGAAACTTGCAAATTATGCAGCTGAATTGAAGTCAATGAAGAAAAATAAAAAACTGGGACATGATATTTTAAGTTGAATATAAACCAAACACAAGTTCTACTTTTTTGTATATTTTCTTCATTTTGTCCTATGTATATTTCAATATACTTTATTTTTATTTATCATGTAAGAAATAGTTTTCTGTGTCCTTTTTTTTCAAATTTCTGAACATAGTAGTTCAGAAATTTGTTCTGTATATCAGCAATAAGATTTTCATGGAAGGCTTTATTAACATGGACTGAAGATGGGCTCTGAAGGTAGAAGCCTTTTGATTCAGCATAATCAGAGGAGATTCAGGCTGAAGAAACAGTCTGAGCAAAGATCTGGAGAGGAATGAACCAGTTACATACTCATGCCAGAGACTAGCCTCATTTATAGTACATCAGAAATTAAGTAGCCAGTCAATATGTTTATTTGATTATTCTAGGATATTACCCATTTCCAGGCAATGCATAATGCAATACCTTCCTCAAGAGTATTTTAGTATAAAATATTGAATATGTTAATAGCATAGAATTAAGGCTGGTAAGAAATTTCTAACTTTTAAACAGTATTATATAGTCCATAGTCATTGCCTTTACTGATTCTGCCTCTGTTTTTAGAAGAAGAAAAGCCACTCTTTATTCTTGAGTATCTAAGAAATCCTTCCCTTTTTCTCTGGACAGTGGCTGGCCCCAACTCTTAACCTGTGGTATAATGTCATTCCAAGTTAAAGGGGCAAATTAGGCATTTAAATTTTCTTTGGAGTGGCTGTGTTATATCATCTTTCTTGCCACAAAAGTTTGTAATATGTCCTAAAGTATTAATAAAAGTTAAACAGGAGGTCGAAAATGGTGAGACATAAAGATTATAGTCAATTTGGATTATAATAAAGGTTTTAAATTATGGGAAAATGTGGGAAAAATTACATATTAAAAATGTAGACATTTTGAAGGAAAAAGAAAAAG
>NW_012145523.1:3062735-3063818 GCF_000956105.1 Propithecus coquereli
TTCACTTCAATTTGTTATGTATTAGAAAAGTAATATACAAAATATATGGTGAATAATCTTTATATCAAAGCCTCATTGTCTACAATGATATGAGTACATATCTTAATTATGATCCTTTGGCCTTTTGCTTAGTTTTTCTTTGTCAGAATTCAGATAGTTGAGTAGCCAACAGGTGATAAATGTCCCATTAATCTTTCTGACTCTCTAGCTCCTGAGCATGAGAATTGCTGATCAATTACACCAATTGTCTCTTAAATGAGCTTTTCACATCTGCCTCTTATTTCATTAGTTAACTGTCTGCCCAAAGATCTGATAAGATGGAATACTAGTACCTTTTTATAGCTTGTTCTGTATGTACAATAAGGATAGGGTCGTTAGCAAAATGGACACAAAAGGGTATTTATCTACTACCTACAATAAACATACATGCTAGTGTGTAGAAGGCATTTGAGACTATTTACTGAAATCACCTTAAGAAAAAAAAATAACTGGTTTCACTTCAACTTTCCATTTAGCAATAGCTAATGTAACACTATGTCATTTCTTAGTATATGATGCTTTTACTAATTACATTTGCCCTCAAAAACAGAAACAGTCTATTGTTATTTTAATTTTAAAAACAGTGAAAACCTTGTAAAGATATATATAAATTACCAAACATCATAATTAACAATGCACTCATCCAAAAGTTGTTATTAATCCTTGGTTACATCTTCATCTATGTTGGCACTTTAAAAAACTACCAATTAGGATCTGCTTTCTTATTATATACATTTTTATACAGCAGTAATCCTTTTAATTGGAAAAAGTATTGAATAATTAATGTTTAAACTGTTTATAGGAAGACTATATTCTTACCTGTACAGTGGGAATAATAATACTATGTCACAGAGTATAAGGAGAATTAAACGAGACCATGTATATAAGGCACTTAACACAATGTCTAGCCCATTTTAAGTGATCAATGAGTAGTAGCCATTATTACACATGCATTGTTACATTCAATTCTTTTTTCTTCAGTTACCTATTCTAAGAGTTTGGAAGCATAGCAATTGAAGATTTTATAAATATTGCTTAATGTTT
>NW_012145523.1:3075963-3077371 GCF_000956105.1 Propithecus coquereli
GAAAATGGTGAGACATAAAGATTATAGTCAATTTGGATTATAATAAAGGTTTTAAATTATGGGAAAATGTGGGAAAAATTACATATTAAAAATGTAGACATTTTGAAGGAAAAAGAAAAAGCATATCAATAGGAAATAATTGGAAAACTTCCAGTTAATGTATCTTGGGGAGACTGACTACAAAACAATTTGCAGCACAAGGACAGACTCAATCTCTGTTTATCTATGCAATTATTTATAGCATTTTTCAATGAAAAATCTAATCAAAGATTTAAAGAGCATATAATTCAAATTACTTTTGATTGTTTCCATGAAGCCTTTTATTATTGGTTTAACTCTTAGAGAAGTTAGGAAGTACAATAGATTTTGAGTCAGTCACTTTTATATTATAAAATATTTTTTTCTAAGCTAACTGTAATATATGTAATACTTACACATGATATAATACTTGTATATAACAGTTAGCACATATCCAGCCCAAATTATAAATGGACGTAGAAAATGATAAAAGTTCAGAGCTTATCTGTTAGAAATGATAAAATAAAAAAGAAAAATGGCAGTCCTTTTCTCTCATTTCTGATTTCTTGTAATTCTAATAAAATTGAGACAAGAAATTTCAGTGAGGCTTGGCCAGCTGTAGGATTATCCTTTTGAGTGCTGTAATGTCTGTGACAGAGGAGAAGGGATGTATTAATAGAATATTCTGCAGTACAAATTTCCTGGAGCATTGACAATAAGCCCACCTCTCTAACCTAAAACATCTTTCCATAGTTTGCCACCAAATTTACTCCTTTCCCTTCTTCCCAGTTGTTTGGTTAGTTTGTTTTCTTCAATCTTTATTTTCTTAAATTTACATTTTGTAAGTTCTTCAGGCACATTACAACTTTGAAAAACAATGAAAACAATAGGTATGTATTTCACAGTCCTACCTCTATTTCACATTCTTTTCTTTCTTAGTATATTTTCTTCATTTTGTCATATGTATATTTCGACATACTTTATTTTTATTAGCAATCAAGTAATAACTAGTTTTCTGTGTCATTTTTTATACTGCACATTTCCTAATGATTATGTTTTCTGTGGTTTTACATTGTTTTTATATAATTATAGACTCACAGAAGTTGCAAAAATAGTAGAGTCCCATATACCCTTCCCTCAGCTTCCTCCAATAGTGACATCTTATATAAAAGTGTACTAGAGTATGAAAACCAGGAAATTGATATTAGTATAATACTGTTAACTAGATGACAGATGTTATTCAGCTTTCCCTATTTTTGACATATGTTCATTTGTGTGTGCATATAGTTCAATATCATTTTATTCCAGATATTAATGCAACCTACACAATTGTTATTGTTGCGTCTTATCTTTTCAATTATTTCAAATTCTTTTTTTTCCTGAAGCTTCT
>NW_012145523.1:3077421-3080251 GCF_000956105.1 Propithecus coquereli
AAAGCTTACATGTTTTTGTAATAAGAAGTTATTACATTTATCCCTGTTTTCCTCAATAGAAGGAAGACATCTAAGCCATTTCTGATTACTGGTATGAGGTCTGCCTAAAACCACAACTAACTTGCAATAAACAACAATATGACTCCAATTGAGCCTTTAAAACATCAGCAAAAACAAACAAAACACACAAAAAACTTACCAATTGATTTTCAGTTTTCAGGTTTACTTTCTTCAAGAATATATTCATAGGGAAATTATTACGTCCGTTTCTCCCTTTTTAGGCAGGAACAATATTGATAAGGAAGAAGTTAAAGAAAATAACATCCCTAGCAGGAGTTCATCTGCAGGGCATTTGAAAATTTTGTCACTTCATGCTGAAGTCCTGAGTTCGAGAGACTTTCTCAGATTTATCTGGACCTTTTAGGTTCATGATAATGAATAATTTTAAAATGCTTTTATGAAAAGAAATAGCTTAGAATTCCTTCTTCCTTAGCCCTGCGTTTCACTGCAGCTCAGAGAAATAAAGAGGAATGTAGCATTAGGATCTAGTGTCTTTGATGGCCTCATCATCTAATCATAGGTTTAACATTACTCATTTGCTGGCTCCAGGAATTCCTGCCATTAAGGGCCCTAGAGATGAAACTTTGCCTCAAATATTGATTGAGAGGAAGAGTGAGAAATTTAAGCTGTCTATGCAGTGCACTTTCTTTCAACATTTCAGCAAAGCAATATTGTAAACATGTCTCTAAGTTTGATTTTTAAGTTGAATTTTTAAAATAATCCATAGTGTTTTTAAATATATTTTAAGTGGTTACTTGATAAAATGTACCTCATTTAAGTGCCTTTAAAATGTATGCTTGTTTTAAAAAAATAGCTCCCGATTATTTTATTTACTGTTAAACTGAAATATTGGTTTCCACAAAATATTTTTAAGGAAACAAATGAGTAATCCACCTTCAATCCAATTCAGGTGGGGGGAGTTTACTATTATACTGTGAAATTAAGCTTATAAAACCATCTTTGTAGATTCATTGCTCCATGGATGTTTAAAACCGTGTCCTTGGTTTTAAGGACATACACACCAAAAAGTGGACATGTCTTCTTCAAAGTTTTTTAAAATAATCAGCATTTTTCTGTACTACTGAAATTCAAAATGATTTATATCCTATTTTCGCCCATTAGCAGGGCAGCATAGCAGTAGCAGACCTCTGATAAAGAGAAATAAATACAGTTAATGGTGCCGTGGAGGTTGCTTGGCATCGCTCTCTCGAAAGCAGGGTTCTCTTCTACAGGCCTTAATGCATCTCTTCTGCAATGGAGCTGATCCCTGTAGAATTAGCAGAGTTCTGTAGGCTTTTTGCCAAAGCTGAAGGTAATCCTGATGAATCTTTAAAGCTGCAGAGTTCTGAATACTTTTTGTTTTATTTTACAGACAGCCTTTTGTAAGTGTTGATAGCTCCATGTTATTATGATGAGCAGTGTTAGTACTAGTAAAAACAGTTGAAAATCTGAATGAGTAACTGTCTTGATGCCTTGATGTCTTCATGATACCTTACTGCTTTCCCTTTTTTATGTGAAAATTGTATATGTTAGTGTAAATTCTAAAAATCTACTTATGCTATTGATCTTTAATAATCAGAAGGCACTATCTATACTTTATCTACAATGAGAGATACAGCTAAGATGTTAGTATTTACACTGTGATTTAATTTAAGTCTTCAATGCAAATGGAATTTTTCAGTTTATTTATTTGCATAAATATGCTTTTTTAAATGTTGATAAACCATTGAAAGATAAAATTTTTATATTTTTGTTTGAGAGAATAGGCAGCTGAGGATTGAAAGGGGAAAGGAAAATGCAATATTTTTGGCAGAATTTTGCTTTTCTTTGCTAAGACACATTAGATGCTTTCATTTTTATGCTTTTCATTTTCATTTTGGAAATTTCTTCTTAACTACTACATATCATTAAGGATATAATCTTTTCTTTCTTTCTTATCTGAGCTCCTAAATAAACTTTCTGTTGCTAATAGCTAGTACCCAAAATATGGTCTAAATTTACATGAGATCATATTACAAGTGTCTGAAGGTACTTGTCAAGGATAATTCACTTCATATGGGTAGACTTTTAAACTCCAAGGGACATGCCATCCAGTCTACCCCCAGTGGAATTTTATATCTCCATAGAAAACATATTTTAAGTTTCAAGAAGCTGTTAGAGTTATCATTATGATGCATTTATTCTTCAACAAATACCAAAAACATTTCTTTCCTCTATTCTGGATAATTTTTTTCTGTGTAGATCTATGACACAAAAATAAATTTTATGAATTAACTAGTTATCCTTCTTTACTTTTAATTTGTATTAAAGTTACTGTTAGTAGTATCTTATTTTTAAAAATTGGTTTCCTGTTATTTGAAGTGAAATGAAGTAAAATAATTCACATGCATTGTATTTGATAAAATCAGTGCTTAATCAGTTAGGGACAATGTTTTCTATAAGTTCTGCAGTATATCACAGGCCTGATACTGTCTTCTGTCATAGCATTTTTTATGTTTTACAATTAGTTGTGGTTGAGGGGCTTCACAGTATTCTCTATGCGTACTTATTTTTTCAATACATTATTCTGAGTGTATTGTGTTCTTTGATGAATAGCAGATTTAGTTTTCAAGTAAACTTTCTTAGGTACTATAATAGTGTCTAATTATTTCCAGATTTTTTTTAGGAAGTCTCCATGAGAAGTACTGAAGGAAAAATTGAGTGATGTTATCCCATAGGATTTCTTTAAGTTTTTATAAGTAAAGCTTAGCAGATGTCACTTGGATTTTTC
>NW_012145523.1:3084424-3121737 GCF_000956105.1 Propithecus coquereli
ACTCCTTTGATTATTTCTTTTTTTAGTTTTATTTCAGAATATTACAGGATTACAAACGTTTTGCTTTTCTACCATTTGAGTCAAAGTTCTAAGTGTGCCCGTCATCCCGATAGTGTACATTGTACCCATTAGGAGTGAACTTACCCATGCCCTTCTCCCCCTCCCACCTGCTTGATTTCCAGTGAATGTTATTGCCATATATGCACATAGGTGTTGATCAATTAGTACCAATTTAATGGTGAGCACATGTGGTGTTTGTTTTTCCATTCTTATGATACTTTACTTAGAAGAATGGTCCCTCATTCCATCCAGGTTAATACAAGAGACCCCAAAAGCAAATGCTATAAAAACAAAAATAGACAAATGGAACTTAATTAAAATAAAAAGCTTCTGTGTAGCTTCTGCACAGCATTATAGTTTAATTAAGTCCCACTTGTCTGTTTTTGTTTTTATAGCATTTGCTTTTGGGGTCTTAGTCATAAATTCTTTGCCTAGGCACATGTCTAGATTTCTTCCTAGGTTGTCTTCTAGGATTTTTATTGTTTTAGGTCTCACATTTAAGTCTTTAATCCATCTTGAATTAATTTTTGTATATGGTGAGAGATAGGGATCCGGTTTCATTCTTCTGCATATGGCTATCCAGTATTCCCAGCACCATTTATTGAAAAAGGTAGCCTTTTTCCAGTGTATGTTCTTGTCAACTTTGTCAAAGATCAGTTGGCTGGAAATATGTGGCTGTATTTCTGTGTTATCTATTCAATTCCATTGATCTATGTGTGTGTCTGTTTTTAAAACAGTACCATGCTGTTTTGGTTACTCTAGCCTTGTAGTATAATTTGAAATCAGGCAATGTGATGCCTCAATTGGATGCTCTTATAAAGGCATAAAAAATAATAAAGGCATGATTTTTTTTATCCATCACATTACAGTTTCCTTTAGAATAGTCCTAATGTCCAGTATTTCCTCTCTTTTTGAAGCATTCTGTTCACCCAACAGAGAAAATGAATATTGTATATTCTCATCAATATATTTAATTAACATTTATGAAGAGCATTTTAAATCATAGATTGTTTATTTAAAACAATCCAAGAGAAAAGACTACTCAAGGATAACACAAAGCTTTAAAGTCTTCCAGGGTCACTTTATGGATGTCATGAAGTTCATTTGAGCTACAAATTTGCATTACACTAAAGTTTATTTTATTTTTCTATTGCCAGAAATACCATTTTGCTCATTACTATTTCATCTACACCTAATATAGGTATGCAGCACATAGGATAGATATTTATTAATGAATTATTATGTTAATTCATGAATAAAAAGAAATGTATCATCTGATTTGATTTGTTTATTTTTATTGTGGTAAAATATATATAACATAAAATATGCCATTTTCACCCTTTTAAGTGTACACATCAGTGGCATTAATTAAATTCACAATGTTATGTAACTTCTCAGCACTACAGTTGACTCTTGAACCAGGTGAAAGTTGAACAATATTAAGGTTAGGGCACCAACCCCCACACACAGTTGAAAATCTGTGGATAACTTTTAACTCCTCAAAAACTTAACTATTCATAACCTACTGTTGATCAGAAGCCTTACTGATAACATAAACAGTTGATTAACACATATTTTGTATATTATATGTATCATATACTATATTCTTACAGTAAAGTATGCTAGAGAAAAGAAAATATTATTAAGAAAATTGTAAAGAAGAAAAAAAAATACTTACTATTTATTAAGTGGAAGCAGATTATCATATAAGTCTCCTTCCTCATCATCTTTACTTTCTGAGGAGGAAGAGGTAGAAGGGATTGGTCTTGCTGTCTCTCAGGGGTGGCAGAGGCAGGAGAAAATCCTTTTATAAGTGGACTCGCCCAGTTCAAACCCATGTTGTTGAAGGGTCTACTGGTTATTTCCAAAAATTTTCAGTACCCCAGACACAAACTCTGTGTTCATTAATCAATAATTCCCAGTTTCTCTTCTCCCAGCCCTTTTCACCTCTAATCTACTTTTTCTCTATGAACTTACCTATTCTAGATAGTTCATGTAAGTAGAATCATACATTATTTGTCTCTTTTTGCCCGTCTCATTTCTCTTAATGTAATGTCTTCAAGGTTCATCCATTTTATAAATCAGAACTTCATTCCTTTTTATACTGGAATCATATTTCATTGTATGTACGTTACCACATTTTGTTTATCTATTCACCTTTTGATGAATGAACAACCAAAAGGTTGTTTCTACCTTTTGGATAATGCAATGAATAATGCTTTGTCAACATTGCCATACAAGTATCTGTTTGAGTCCCTGTTTTCAGTTCTTCTGGGCATATACTTAGGAGTGGAATTGCTGGGTCATGTGGTAATTCTATGTTTAACTTTTTGAGGAACCACCAAACTGTTTTTCACAGTGGCTTTAAAAACCATTTTCTATTCCCATGAGGAATGCATAACGGTTCCGATTTCTCTGCATCCTCTCCAACACCTGTTATATTTTGTGGGGGTTTTTTGTTTTGGTTTTTTAATTACAGCCATTCTACTGAAAGTGAAGTGGTATGTCATTGTGATTGTGATTTGCATTTCCCTAATAACTAATAAGCTGAGCAGCTTTTTGTGCACACATCAGCCATTTGTGTGTCTTCTTTGAGCAATGCCTATTCAATTCCTGTGCCTACTTTTTAATTTGGTTGGTTTTTTGTTGTGTTGTGGTTGAATTGTAGGTGTTCTTTTTTTTTTTTTTTATTTCAGCATATTATGGGGTACAGATGTTTAGGTTACGTGTGTTGCCCTTGGTTCCCCCCCTCAAGTCCGTGTTTCAAATATGTCCATCCTTCGGGTAGTGCGCATTGCACTCCTTGTGTATACAAATACCCGTCCCCTCCTCCCTCCTCCCCCCTCCTCCCGCCTCCCTCCCCCTTCCCTAGCATCCACTAGATGTTGTTCTGATATGTGCATTTATGTGTTGATTAGTTAATACCAATTTGATGGTGAGTACAAATGGATCCCGTTCTTCCGCTCTTGTGGTGCCCCGCTTTGGATAATGGGCTCAAGTTTAATCCAGGAAAGTGTAAGTGGTGCTAGATCACTGTCATTTCTTATGATTGAGTAATATTCCATTGTAAACATATACCAAATTTTGATAATCCACTCATGGATTGACGGGCACTTGGCTTGTTTCCACATTCTTGCACTAAAATCCAAAGGGAAAGGTCTCTAATAAACTCAATCAAAAATGAAAAAGGAGAGATCACAACAGATGCCACGGAAATACAAAACATTATTTTTGTAGGTGTTCTTTATATATTCTGGATGTTAAATCCTTAACAGATATATAATGTGCAAATATTTTTTCTCATTATATGGATTGTCTTTTCATTCTCTTGATAGTGTTTATATATATAAAAGTTTTTAATTTTAATAATGTTCTATTTATTTTTTTATTGTTTTTGCCATACATTCGACATTAGATGTATAAAACCATAGCCTAAACAAAGTTCATGCAAATTTTCTCCTGTATTATCTTCTAATAGTTTTATAGTTTTAGGTCTTAAATTTGGGTCTTTGATCCACTTTGAGTTAATTTTTTTTATGTGATAGGAGGTCGAGATCCAACTCCATTCTTTTGCATTCGGATATCTGGTTTCTCCGGTACCATTTCCTGAAGAGACTGTTTTATTTCCATTGAAGTGGTCTTGGCACCCTAATGCCATTCAATTGAATATAGATACCCAAAATAATTTTTAATGCAAAAGCTGTTCCTACACATTTAAAAAAACAATTTTAGAATAAGGTTAAAAAATTTTCTTTAACCTTATAATATTCTAAAATTGTTTTTTAGAATTAAAAAATATCTTATAATTTAGGTAAGATTTCTACCTTACCTCATATTCTCACCATCCAGGAGAAATGGCTGTGAAGCATTTAATATGTGTCCTTTCAAACTATTTCTGCGTAAATGCAAAATTAATTTTTCCTGTTAGTATAAATAAAAATTGGTATTATAACATAGTTTACAAATTGCATTTCTCATGATTAATAGTCTAAACCAGAACTGTCCAACAGAAATATAATGTAAACCACATATAATTTTAAGTTTTCTAATGTCATTTAATAAGGTAAAAGAGAAACAGTTGAGATTAATTTTAATAATATATTCTAACTCAAATACCATTTCTGCATGTAATCAATATAAAAAATAATCAATGAGATGTTATGTATGTATTACTTGTTTTTGTACTAAGTCTGCAAAATCAGGTATATATTTTATAATTAGAATACAAGTCAGTTCACACTAACCAGATTTAAAGTGCTTGTGGCCATATGTGGCTAGTAGATGCCATCTTGATCAGCACAGCTCTATGCTTTATATATGAATATCTGTGCTTTTCTATTTTTAATGTTAATGTAATCCAAAAGTAGAACAAGCTGTTCTAGAAGTCCAGGATGTAATAGGTCTTCAAACAAAGATTAGCTACTTGTGTGTCAAAGATTCTTACACTTAAGTTAAAAAAAAGTGATCTCTAAATTTCTCTATGAGAATAAAATTTTTATACTGGCTTACACACCAATTGCTACATGATTATCCATGAATAAATATGAAATAGTTAATGTAACTTCTAAATCTTAAACTATACATTTGAATGTGACAAACACTAACTTTTTAACAGCTCAAACCTACCATATAAATATGTATGTTATATATATTCACAGTTACAGAATATGCTCTCTTGAAAAATAATCTCTTGTAAAACAATCTAGACCTTTTTATTATAAACACAAATACAACTACATATATATGTTCATTTTATGATAATAAAAAATGTTAAATTTATTAACATAATTTAGTGATCTACTAAAATTCTAGGAATCCTCCATATGTTTATAAGATAAACTAACTTTTCTTTTAGTAACCAACTAGATATATTTTCTTACTGCCTAATGGTTTGTTTTTCTATGGTTCACCTATACAGCAGTAAACTTCTCTTTTAACTGATCATTTATTATTCATTTATTACATTCAATTTTCCTGTAATACTTTTAGTAAGATATTCATAAAAATAAGGAATGGAAATGAAAGAGGTACTTTAAATACTTTTCATATATATTTCACTAGTTTATGTTTTACATACATTGAAAAAATTACTCATTCCTGTTTTTTTCATTCTATATAGTATTTTTTCAGTTCAGTCCTTGTACTTATTAATGTTTCCAACTTATTGCACAGAATTTATAAGCATGCCACTTACAGTGAAAATGTTAAGGAACTTTTTTAGTGGCAGTTAATGACAAGCAGACATTAAGGATATAGGAAATATAAATCAATTCTGTGGTTCTAGAAGACTTAAGATCTCAATTTACCCTCCCATTTTTCCCTTGCAGTATTTTTCATATTTTTAAAAATTTTAAGATGGATTGAATCTCTAAGGACATTACGTTGGTTTATTTAATTGTACACAAAGAAAAGGGAATGAGAAATGTACATTGAGCTGACGTAGATGAGGAGAAACTGATAGGGAGGAAAAATTATGTTCTGGGTCTGCGATTTCTTCTACTAGGTCATCTAACTACCATAAAGTGCTTATGAAGAGAACACAGGGATTTCATCGTCATCCTTCTGGAACTTATTTGTCTTCAAAGTGTTTAGTTTCAAAGGGTCTTTAACACGAGATCCAGTTCCCTGAAAAAGTCCTTCATCTTGAAGAAATTTTATGCATCCATGTAGAAGAGTTAAAAAAAATTGTGACAAAACTGTCTAAAGACTTGGCAGCTCTCTGCAGGCATTCAAACCCGAAGTTAAAAATGTTTCCCCACGAAGATGCCTACAGTTAATTTACACCTTTTCATATGGTTGTTCATTTTTTTCAGTAGCAGAGTGAATATGTGTGTATGTATGTGTGTTTTCTCAAATGGCAAGAAACTTTCTGGAATAACTTGTAAGATAAGACTTTAAAATATATTTTTTTCCTATCGTTGCCAAGAGCTTGTCCTTGTTGAAATGACAGTAAATTATTCTTAGAGCCTTGCTTGTATTCTCATGTGTTCCTTTTCCTTGTTTTCAGCATTTTCTCTAAGTCTGTATGTCAGGGAGAATTGTTGGAGTGATAGGACAGGGAGGGGTTCAAGTTTAATTCCATGTCCACCCGTATCCCATGTTTTGATTCTCAAGATAGTTTGTACCTCAGCAACCACAGCAAACAAATATCTTTTCCTTCTCTGTGCTGTGTACTTTTCTTGTCACAAAGTTTTGTATATCTCTCCTTTAATATTTTATCTAACTATTCTTTTGAAATGCCTGGAATCAGTTACATAGTGATGTGCATTTAAGAAATACTTTTTGAAATTACAAAACAAATGTGCATCATTATAAACAAATATAATCATTGCCTAACCAAATGCGTCACACACATTTTTACACATTATAATTAACACTTCTAGTCTTACAAAAATACCATTTATGGGAATGAAATGCTAAAAAGGACCTTAGGAATGGCCTTAATTTAGAGTTGTGGATACTCCATTAATTACGATGTAATTATGATGCAGTAGTATACTATTATTCAAATGAGTAGGAAGTTTAAATAGTTGAACAATTTGAAGGAAAATATACACATCACTTCTTAACAACTAAATTACCCCATGCTGGCAAGTTAGGTACTTTGAGGTTTCTGTGTGTTCAGTCTTGTTGAGAGAGAAAAGTGACCTAAGTCAGTGGTTCTCAACACTGACTTCACATTAAAATCACTTCAGAGCTTTAAAATAGTCCTGATGCCTGGGCCCTATCCTTAGAGATTATTCTGATATGATTGGTATTTTAACAACCCTCCTGTCGATTTTTTGTTTAGCCAGACTTGTGAACCACAGATTCAAGTGATACCATAGATTGGGAGGATTAAATACAGTTCAACAACAAAAATAACATTGAATATGTACAGTATGCCAGATACTTGCTACTTAGTAGGTACACATAATTAAATAAAATAAGATTCTTCTGTTTTTTCCCTTGTCAACTGCAGATCTGGGGAAGAACGCTTCCCTCTATTAAGGAGTTTTGGGAAGACATTTGAGTAAATAAATCACTGCAAAATATAAATAATTCTATTTCAGAGGCAATGCTCTATAATAAAAATAATATTAAGTAGTGAGAAAATAAAGATCTAGGATTTATGTCATTTTCTATTTTCAGATGTTTTAATTATTATTTCTTTTACATGCTTTGAGATTTATTACTTTGCCAGCATAAACTCTTGTTATAGTGTTACACTTTTCCATACAAGTAAGGTCTAAAAACTCATCTATAGCTTGGAGTAACCAAAGGAGAAAGTGCCATATGTTACACTTTCCTTCTAGGATCCTTTTTCCTTCTCAGTCCATTTTTTACTTTACATTTATGCATTTTTGTTTTCTACCCAATACTATGTACTGTTTTTTACCTAAGATATAAATGGATTGGACTTTTCAACTAAAGATGCTAAAAAAGTTGCTTTACAACTGTCATTGAGAAATCATTAAACAAGCTTTAAAAACCACATTCAATCTTTACATTTCCCAAGAGAGAAACTATACTTTATCTTGTGAAGGATATTTTATTGTCCCTTTTCTCTCCCTCATTTAGTATTTTTTAAAAGTAGATCAAAGAAATAAACTTGTGTTTTCTTCACTGCCCAAAATGATGAGAGCCCACATGTCTTATGCTAAATCCCAGGAAATAGCTCATAAAAAGTTGTTTAAAATGTTTAATTTTAGTGCTATTTGTATAGCTTAAGTCCTTACTTTACCAACTCTTCCACTGAAGCAACCCACCCCCGTCCCCCTACCCCGTCTCAGTAGGGACAAGTTGCAAGGGTGACTGACACATACTGTAAGGCAAGCCACACAGTACAATCACAAACTCTCTGTTCTCTTAGGCTGTAACATTCTCATTTTGCTATGTTATTCTTATATTAGTTAAAAATTTTTGAGTTAAATTACTTGAGTTTTTTTTGTTGTTGTTGTATTTTGTTGTTGTTGTTTTCCTCTCAAACTTCAGAGAAATGAACATGTAATGTATATCCTGAGTCCTAGTATATTCCCTGCTGAGACTTAATATCTCATACCCCAATTTGAAAAACAGAAACTTTAAACCCTCTTTCTTCAAAGAAGACAATTGGTAACATTTTTGTGACCCTACACATTGTTCATAGTAGTTAATAGTCGTTAATATCATTATAGACATTGACTTGATACATTGAAATTATGTAAGTGGGGAATTATAGCTGATGAGGAATTTTGAAAACCTTCAAAAACTGAATCATACTCTCTCAATATTAGGTGGAATCCACTGGGCCTTACTTAGGTGAAGGCCTATGAAACTGCTCTTGTGCACCCAGCCATATTACGTCAGTGCATACCCAGAGGCATGTGTGGCAGAAAAGAAAATATTCATGTTTGACAAGTAAATCACTCATAGAACCTAGAAAAAAGGCACTAGTGTATATCACATCTTAAAAATTTTGTACACAATGATTTTTCATATGCTTTCTGTCCAATATTACTAAACTTCTAGAATTGAACTCTTGTTTCCTTAATGTGTAGTGTAGTCCCTGTGAAAATTGCATCGTCTATTTCTTCTGGCCCTACTGTCATTACAGATGAATAAAACGTGGCTCTTCCTTCAAAAATACAGTACTTAAAATATAATCATGTAATGTACACATAAAACAGATAAAGAATAAACTGAGGATATAGAGACATATGGAAAATACTTTTTTTTTTTTTTTTGAGACAGGATTTCACTCCGTCACTCAGGCTGGAGTGCAGCCTGAGTGTGTGTGTATGTATGTATACGTATGTGTGCATGTGTGTAGGCATCATCAGCGTAGCTCGCTGCAACCTTAAACTCCTGGACATAAGTGATCGTCTTGCCTCAACCTCCTAAGTGGCTGAGAGGACCACAGGTGTGCACCACCACACCTGGCCTGGAAAATACCATTAAGCTAGCTAGTATTAAGTTGAAAAAAATTTATTTAAGCTTATGTTATTTTAACATCCTGTATCAAATAAATATTTGATGTCTACCTAAGTCTAAGGACAGGAGAGCAGGAAAAATAGAGAAAAAGATGAATAGAAGAGTTAGATTTATTGCCAGGGCACAGGGGAGAATGGAAAATATCTTTTCTACCTTAAAAAAACAAAAATCCTTTCTTCTTGATTGGATATGGAAGGAAAGTCTCTACTTTTCCTTTTTATTTTCCCTTTTCTCTGGATATGCTAGAAAAGTCTCCACTTTTCTAAGCATTTTCCCACTACAGTTACATCACAATTTTGGAGTGTATTAACATTCCTTGTAAATATCATTTGTAACTGAACAATCTACCATTTTCTTTCTGAAACAACTCTGTTTTTTAGAGTGAACTACTTTTTTGCTCTTTATTTGTTGGCCAAGTTTTTGATATGCCTATCACTAAATTTTCCCCAAACTTTCCAACAGAACTGAAAACCAACTCTAAATCTAGTGTACATCAGGTATTCTCTCAGCCTCTGCTTAACTTATGTCTTGGTACTTCCATTCACCATTACCTGGAGAATTCCCATTACCTGTCTCCTGTGTCAGTCCACTGTTTCTTAGATATAGGTGTACCTCTTTTTTGATTTCTTTCCTTGTAGCAATGTTTAGGGTTGGTCACGTGTATTTGATGCTTTCTCTCTTTTTGAGCACTTTGCAAGTTTGCACTCCCTGCTCCAGTGAGCTCGAGCTTGGTCATGTGACTTCCTCTGGCCGGTGAATGTGAGCAAAAGTGACATGTGCTACTTTGGGGCAAAAGCTACAAGAGCCAGTACATGCTTAAACCTATTCTCTTTCCCCACTGGCTGCCAGCACTGTTCCAGACGATGGCTACATTGTCAGTCTGGCTCCCAGGGTGAGATTGATGATGATGTAGAGCAGAACACAGGCAGTGGACACAGAACTTGTGCAAATAAACCTTTGTTTTTTATAAACCCCTTAGACTTGGGCACTGTCACAACATAATCATGTCTCTTCTGTTTAATGGTTCCCTCATTTTGGCAGAGGACACTATCAGTAGGTGCTTGAACAAGAATGGATGAAAAATAAACTTTTATACATGTCTGAAAATGAGATTGTTCTGTCCTCAAATTTTACTGATAGTTTGGCTGCATGGTGTGTTCTGAGTATTATGCTCCTCATAATTTTGAAGGCATTGTTTTCTTCTGTATTTCAGTTTTACTATTCTTTGTGTAAACTTTTATGTGTTTTTTCCTGTGAGCCTTTTCCTTAACCCTGGTGTTCTAAAATTTTTTGATGATATGCTTTGCTGGGGATTTTATGTCATATATTTAATTCCTGGAAAAAAAATTAAATATCTTTGATAATTTCCTGTCTTCCTTGTTTGTTATTCACTCTTTCTAAAATTCCTACACAATGGATACTGGCCTTTCAAAGGAAGATCCTCAAACTTTCTTATCTGTTGTTTTCCATCTCTGTCTTTTTGTTGCATCTCATTATCTTAGCGTTCTATTTCCTGGGAGATATTTTCATATTTTGTTAATGTCTGCAATATCTTCATATGTCTCAATTATATTACTATTATTTTTTTCTATGGTTACTTATGTCTCATTTTCTAGCTTTCATATCCCTCCCCAACCCCTACTTCCATTACCCTTTTTACTGTTGGTGTGGTCTGTGTCTTTCATGTCAGGTTGTCAACAGGACTGTAGGTAATGACTTTGAAAATAATATTTGTGACTACAAGGGCCTCTATCTTTCTGTTTTACTAAGCCAGTATATATAGGTGGATTGTTTTCTTTTGAATAATGCTATAATATTCTGCTTCAGTTCTTAAGTTTTGGTAGATCTTTTTTTGTCCCTTTCAAATACTTCTTTTTCTAATCTTAAAAATGTGAATACTTCCTAAGATTCAGTCTTTGATCCTCTTTTTGTTTATTCTTTTTAGGAGACTTCTGCCTGATGCTGTGCCTTAATATTTCTATGTAAATAATTCCAAATTCCATATTCCTTTTTAATTACCATTGTCACTCGAAATCCAACAAATGCAAACTGAAGACAACATTGTTTGTGGTTTTCTCCAAATGTGTGCCCTTCTTCAGCATTTTCATAATAATATTACCATTCTCCCAATCATCTACATTGAAAATGTAATAACTTTTTTGATCCCACTACTCTACTTCAGCCCTTAAGTCTGGATTCTCATCCAGTCTTGGTGTCTTTTTCTTGTAATATCTCTTATTTTTTAAGAAATGCTAATTTAGGGTACTATTGTCTCTCTTCTAGAAAGGCATATAAAACAATCTCCTACTTTTTCATCTTGCTCAAAAATGACAAATTATCCTTCTAAAACACAAATTTCTTGAATAAAGTCTTAGCTTTCTCATCCTTTAAATTCTAATACCCTTAGCTTAGCTAAGGCTTCTACTATTCCTCTATCAAATGTTGTAAATTAGCATCTCATGGGCTGAATGCAGTTGCAGATCATTTTAGTTTGATCTGAACAGAATTTTTTAAGCATTTTATTCCTTGATTTTTTTAGACAAGATTTATTTAGGAATGCACATGTAATACTTGGATATGTACTCTGAAATATCCTGTTGAAAATCCTATTCATGTTAGTAGTTTAGGCTGATTGGAGAGCCTTAGTATACAAACAGTATCATGGAAAATCATGTTTAAGAAGTTGTTTGTAAGAATCTATTTTTATAGTGGCATGTTTCTTCTTACATAAGAATCAGTTTTCTCTTTAAGTTAATGTCATAATAAATGTCAAGTATTCCTGAGAAGTTTGCACATTTTGTGGGATCTTGCTTTGCAATAAATACAGGCTACATAATGGGAATATTTAAGATGAGCATAGTAAGACATTTTGTTAAAATGTAGGAAAGGAGTTCCCTGTAATTGATTTCAACAGAAATGATTTGAAAGTTTAAATAAAGTCTGTAAAATGGAATAGCAATCTTGTCATTTGGATAAATTTTAGTTAAAGGTTATGGTAGCTGGATCCCAATGGCTTTGCACTATCCCCTGGCTACCCCATCTCTTTTTCCAAGTTGTTGATTCTCTCTCCTTGAGAGATTCAGGATTTGTTCTCCTATAATTCGTCACACATTTACTTAGGGCAAAGAAGATTTACACACTCAACTGCCTACTTTGGGGGACCACATGGACTCCCAGCATGTACACAGAGCCTTAAAAGGGAATGTGAGCAGGAGTAGAGTGAAGGGTTTGCATGGAGACTGTTTTTTGTGAAGCTGAATTTGTGGAAATGTCAGTTGATCACCTCTGCGCAGTTGGCATATTATTTGTTAGGAAAACCATGGAGGAGGGAATATGCAGATGAGTGGCATGAGTGATCAATAAGAATTTTTTATTAAATTGTATTAGGGGACTTAAGGGAGTATTTTATTTATAGAACTATTAGAGGAGATATGATTTTCAATCTAAAAACTTGCTATTTATGAGCTATATTTTTTAAAAAGTGGAAATAATTAGAATAAACCAAAAAAAAACTAAATAATATTCTAAATATTCCCTAGGAAGAGTATAAAATAAGCAATAGGCTTTTCTAATTAAAAACACAATGTGACTATCACTTATATTCATAACGATGACCCTGACCTGTAGGACTTCCAGATTCACAAATATACTCTAATCTAAATTAGCAAAGAGAAATTACATAGTTATTTAAATATTACATATTTAGCTATAAGTTTACTGTTAAGTGTATTTTTTTAATTTCAAAAAATTTTACTTGTAACTTTTTTTCTTTGTAGGTTTCCATAATTTGGAATGTACATATAACTAAAACATTTCACTTCCAAGTCAATCTAAATAATTCATATTTCTTATTTTCATTTTACAATATCAATGGGAAATCTCTATATTAGTAACTAAAGTTTTCTATCCCAAATATTTCTAGTCCTTGTATAGTCACATTCGGTCTCTTTTGGTCATTTGGTGTCTTTTGGAAGGAAGCTTTGTGCACAAGCCCTCTGTGCCTGCAGTCTCACTTTCCGTCTCAGCCTGTATCAGGCCTGAAAATTTCTGGCAATTCAAAAGCACCTTCTAAACTAAGTGATACAGGGATACTTTTTAAGATTTTTATTTCATACAAAATGACATCTGTTATAAAAAGTTTGAAAGACATTTAGAAATAATATAATGTGGAAGTTACCAACAACATCAACATGATCCTTAAATCAGATGTACTTTCATTATATGTTCATTTTTCTTATGTTTGGTTTGGTTTCTCCTTTTAGGAATGGCAAAATTCTATTCAGAAGAATGCAGGACTTGCATTTATTGAACTCATCAATGAAGGAAGGTAATTAATTTTACAATTTTTGGACAACTAGTCAGTGTACATTTTATTCCACTGGGCGACTGTTCCTTTCTACCATCTGTTCCAAAGAAGAAATATCTTTTAGTTAAATAATTTATCACATAGGTATTGAAACTTTAAATTAACAAAGTTTAAAATGTTAAACTTATTTATTTTTGGATAAAAAGGCATGTATGCAATAAAGGGACAAACTTTATAAGGTTTTTGTGAGATTTGAGCCCCATCTTACTGAGTAGTAAAGTTGTTTTACACAGATCAAGTGAACCCAATCTGCAATCCCATCTGCCACTCCATCTGTTTTCAGAGCGATGCTCAGTGTTTACTCCCTCAGCCTCTCATCAGTTCCTGTGAAACAGTTTTATCTGAACATGTCATGCATTCAGGATCCAACTGAAAATGTGAAGCATGTTAAATATAGGAAGCATAACAGTCTTAGGAATTTATATATACCATTGTTAAAACAGTAAGTGAAATCATGTTTGAACCCATTGTTACATTTATCACTTTGTGATAAATAGTTGTTAACTATGGTTTTTGTAGCGTTTTATTGGCAGTGGACACATGGAGACACATGTAACTATCACCATTTGACATGTAGAGCCTCCTTTACAACTTGAATTTCTTGCGTGATGTAGGGCATTCTTAGGAAAATAATTACCGAGTATTTGGCATAACCTATTTATTTCACATTTGAAACCAGCTTTAATTAGATTCATAAGGAAATAATGCTTACTATATATAAAACTTACCTTTTTCAAGGGGGAGGTCATGAAAGAATATTCTTTGAAAATTAGTTTATATATGGCATAGAAACTCAATTTTTTAAAAATTAACTTAAAATGTTACTCATTTCTTTTCTATTATTGCATTATATTGTGATAAATAATCTCTGTTTTTATACTAATTCTTCTTAATATATATTTCTCATTTTGATATTCTGTGACCTAATTATTTTTAGTCATAACACAGGTCTAAAATTTAAAATAAGCTTTGCATTCACTGCAATACAAAAGATGCAGGAAAATATTGGTTTTCCTTTATAACTCAAATAGTATTTTTCATAACAGCACTTACCATTTCTTACAAAATTTCATTGTGATAAGAAGTGGTAATAATTATTATCCATTTTCAAATGATAAAAAATAGAAAAAAATATCTACCAAGTCTTATCACTGTCATGTCACATTCAGAAATAACTCTGAATTCACATATATGCTTATTTTGTATATTTCAACTGTAAAAAAACTATTTTTTTTTACTGAAGTAAAAAATGTATATATCTTACCATCAGTAACTCTCCAAAAAGTTACAGAATTGAACCTCCAGAACTTAAGTTAAGATTTATAATTATTAGATTAGAAAAGGGGGTATGGAAACTTGCTAATGTCAGAGATTTTAAGCCTCTGATGTGGTTTTATTGTTCAGTGATAGAGTTTGATATTTGTTTCATATTAGGAAAGGAGTTAAAAATACAGAAAGTAGTTATAATTTTTTTAAAATGTTAATCTATGAAAATCTCTAAAATACTCTCCATAGTGTTCTTTTTGCCATCCTAAATTTATGTTTCCACTCTTCATAGCAATTGTTCCTCCAGATGAAAATGATTTAGGAGGCCGGGCACGGTGGCTCACGCCTGTAATCCTAGCTCTCTGGGAGGCCGAGGCGGGTGGATTGTTTGAGCTCAGGAGTTCGAAACCAGCCTGAGCAAGAGCGAGACCCCGTCTCTACTAAAATTAGAAAGAAATTAATTGGACAACTAAAAATATATAGAAAAAATTAGCCGGGCATGGTGGCACATGCCTGTAGTCCCAGCTACTCGGGAGGCTGAGGCAGGAGGATCGCTTGAGCCCAGGAGTTTGAGGTTGCTGTGAGCTAGGCTGATGCCACGACACTCACTGTAGCCTGGGCAACAGAGTGAGACTCTGTCTCAACAAAAAAAAAAAAAAAATGATTTAGGAATAAGAATTCAGACATGAATAGCTATAAATATACAAGAGCAAATAATGTATGCACGATTTCAGAAAATGTCTGTTCAGCACTTACTACATAACAAATGCTATTATAAGAGCTTGGAATAGAGAAGTGAATGAAATACTCATGGCTCTGAATATTTTGGATAATGCACACATTAGACAAGCACATGTAATAATCTAAGGGTGCTATGAAAAAGGCGATATAGGTATTGATGCAATCTTTCAGCAGAGTAACGTAACCTAGTCTGGAGGGATGCATTCCACCAGGTGGTGAAGTTATCAGGGTTTTCAAAAAGTGTACTTACCCAAAAGGAATGCCATTTTAGAGATGATCAGGAGATAGCCAGGTGAAAAATAATAGAGGAATAAAATTCTGGGCAGAGGGAATTGTATGGTGCAGAGGCCTAGAAGCAAAAGACAGGAAGACATGTCGCTGGGGAGCTATTTTCAGTCAGCAGCTATTTAAGTGCATATTGTGTGCGAGCCACAGAGAGGCAAGGGTCATCGGCAAAAGTCATGCCATCAGGGGTTTGTAAGCTGTGCTAAGGGTGCTGGGGAGTAACTGAAAGGATTTAGGCACAGCTGCTGGGAATCCCTTTCCTCCACACCTTCGCATGACTGGTCGTTTCTCATCTTTCAGTAATCGGCTCAAATGTCACCTCTCACGGAGGCTGCCCTGACCATCTTACTGAGTTACCACACCCACAACATGACCCGGTTTTACCATTTAGTACCATCATCTCAAATGATCTGCTTTGTTTGCTTGTTTACATCTTTCTCCCCCACTAAAATATACTTTCCTTAATATCGGGTATCTTATTCATTGTTTTATATGCTGCTGTATCCCTGCATTCTGGAATAGTACCTAGCATGTAGTTATCAATTACAAATGTTTATTGAAGGAATGAAGAAAAGAATAGTGAGTAGAATGTTTGAGAAAGAATGAATGGTCAACAGGAGGATTTTTACGTTAGGATTAAAGGGACCACTGGGTTCAGTCACAAGAGGGTCATGGTGATCTCATCCAACCTTACAGCAGTGAATACCTGTGTGCTAAAGATGCTGCCTGTAGATCCAGGCCCTAGCCTCTTAGAGTTTACAGTCTGGTGGGGCCAACAGTCTTAGATTAAGTAATTACAGGTGTAATAAGTGTGCCAAAGGGCACGTAGAGGGTACTGTGAGAGCAAATAATTGAGGGAGGTATCTTTTAAAAAAGTGGTGATTACCTAAAGTACAGGGACAGAAGCTAGGTTGTTTTTATTTGAAGAGTGATTGGGAGATGAAATACAGACAGCAAGTACTTCTGTAAAGAAGTTTGACCAAGAAGGGAAAAGAGGGTGGTTGCTGGAGGTGGATAGGGTTTAAATTTTGGGGGGTGGGAGCATTTTTTAGAAAGAAGAACTTGAGAATTCTTAAATGCTGATGGAAAGAAGCAATGTCGTGGGAGGGAAAGAACACAATATTGACAGAGTAAAGTGTCTGAGGGGGGGTGCACTAGGGTAGAAGGATGGGCCTTTTGTGGTAGAGCACTGAGAAAAGATGCAGGCAACTAAGTTGGTGGCAGGATTCAGAGGAATTTCTCACATGATGCCTTCTATTTTATCTACGAAGTGGCAGGTAGGGTCATTTGCTGAAAATGGAAATTGGGGAAGTGCATGTCCTATTTGAGAAGATGGAGAATAATGTGGCGAATACCGAAAATATCCATTTTAGAAAAACGGAGGAGAGAGAAGACGAAGGAAACCTCAGGAGCTTGCCGGATGGTTTTGGGGAGCTAGTTGAGGTTGCTGTCTTTGATAGTGTAATGTTTTCCCCAGCATCCACAGTACAAAAGAAGATAGGCGTTTGCTTTAAAACATTCTCATAGTTTAGTGAAAATAATCTCTTCCCTGTGTACCAACCCCTCTCCACCCCTAATCCAAATTAGATGCCTGTGTTCTCCCAGCACCTCTATTTCCCCCTGATTTAAGCTTATTATACTATAGCGTTGGTGCCTATTTATTGATAGGGTATTTTTATGGCTATTTACACAGTGCCTAATATAGTACTTAGCATACATATATTATCTATACTGGGTTCAAGTAACAGTTCTCCCATTGAAAAACTCTTAAACTCTAGACAAGTAATATAATCTTCATCTGACATTTTTTTCACAGCTGTAGAATATTGTAGCACTTTTCTTGCCCAATTTCTTTGAAGGTTCAAAATGATATGTATAACATTTGTTATGGCTGTGGTAATATAAGTGCTTAAAAAATGGAAGTGTTTGTTTTTGTTATTACATATAATACATAATTGGAATTTTGCTTACCTCCATCTTTAGTTTGGGTCATTTCTTTCAATCCAGATATTTCTCTTTCACAAATTTGAACTATGAGTTCTGGTTCAAAACAGTGTCATATTTTGATAGTTGGGATGCAGTTACAGTATAGGCACATTACCCTGTTCATCTGGCTATTTGTTGATGCCTATTACGTGCTAAGCACAAATTAGATATTTTACACCAGCTTTTATCCCATTTGCATGGATGTGCTGCATTTTTTTTAACTTTTTAAACTGCTTTAAAATGACACATTTGAAAAAAACCCACTTTCTCTTGGTTGTTAGAATATCAGTCTTTAATTTGTCCTTATGGGAATGGAGATAAAAATCTTTAAGTGGAAATTGTTATAAATGTTTATCCTACTTAACAGCTACACTCGTAAATACAATTCATCAATCATAGCTGGAGAAAGCAATTGTGCAGTTGTCTACAATTAACGGGACAAAAACAGTTGATGAATGTGCAGCTGAATTAAAGTACTCCCCAGGACAGGCTGAAATTATAAACTGGATCATTTAAAGGAATCTAACAAAGGATCTTTATAATTAAAACAAAGCAAGGTTAATGAGATGTAAAATTGCCTATAATATCTTGGCAATAATATTGGAATTTAAATTATTAAAATGTGAATTGAAGAATAAGGCAAAGAAGAAAGACTTTAAATTCTGGAATTTGATCTTTTGAAATAAATTAATCATTTGTCTAAAATAAACCTTTATCACTCTTTTAAAAGAATATAGAATTTAATTATTGAATATTCACCATAAAAAGCTGTGATGTATTCATGTTTAACACTGAATTTAACCTAAGATTCACAAGAGTCTGATTTTTGTTCTTTAGAATGGGGGGAAATATATAGCTTGCATTTCTTAGGTTTTTAAGATAAGAAGCTTATTGCATCCAAGTATAATTCTTTAGTGATTGTATGACCCCAACTTGAATATATTTTTTAATTTAACAAATGCTATTTAAATTTGGTTCAGTGTATTTCTCTTATGTCTTTGATTTGGCAAAAAAAATCATATTAAAAACAAAACAGTAACTTCCAAAGCTGTAAGATAAGAAACGTTTTCTTTGTTTTTTGTTTTTTCGAGACGTGATCTCACTCTGTAGCCTAGGATAGAGTATAGTGGCGTCATCACATGTCACTGCAACCTCAGACTCCTGGGCTTAAACGAGCCATCTGCCTCAGCCTCCCGAGCTGGGACTACAGGCATGTGCCATCACACCAGGCTAATTTTTTAAAATTTTTTGTAGAGATGGGGTCTTGCTATGTCGAGGCTGCTCTCGAACTCCTGTTGACATTCTGGTTTAATTTTGAACCAAGAATCTCTGGAAGATCCTAAGAAACAGAAGTCCCTTCTCCATATTTCCTTTTCTTACTACTCTTTCATTCATTTTATACATGTAATAAGTTATTAAACACACTGAGTTTTGTAAACGAATGTGGTAAAAAAAAGTGTGCTTTTACAAAATTATTTGTGTAGATCTTAAACAGTATTTCTGGTTTATACACATAACCTTAGACATTGATGAAAAATAAAATGTTATTTATCTAAAACTAAAATAATGAAGTCCAAATTAATGATGGTTAGATTTCAAGTAATACGGAAATATATTTCAAAATTTAGTGATTATAAATTTTATTTTAATTACATTTTTAACCATGTTTAAAGTACATCTGCATATGCATGTGTATTGAGATTTTATTTCTCTTCTGGGAAACAATTTTATTTATTTAAAACTTTTAAAATTTTTGTAGATTTAGGGGGTACAAGTGCAGTTTTGTTACATGGATGTATTGCAAAGTGGTGAAGTCTAGGTTTTTAGCGTACCCATCACCTGAATAGTGTACAATAGGTACTTTTTCATCCCCACCCCCCTCCAAATCTCCTACCTTTTGGAGTCACCAGTGTCTATTATTGCACTCTGTGTGTCCATATGTACCCATTGTTTAGCTCTCGCTTATATCAATAATATGCAGTAAGTGACTTTCTGAGTTATTTCACTTAGGATAATAGCCTCTGGTTCCATCCAAGTTACTGCAAAGGACATTATTTCATTCTTTTTTATGGCTGAATAGTATGCCATATACTAAACTATTAAATATATAGAGACTATATATATTATATAGAGAGAGGGATATATAGGTAGATCTATCTATATAGATGGATCTATGTATATATCTATATCTGTATCATCTCTATATATTTACTCTTAAAACTTCAGGCAATTAAAAAAATACAAAGGAGAAAAGAAGCTCTATTGTCCACAAATAACCGCCTCTTGCAATACCAGGCTAGTCCCTTCCCAGTATCTCTCTGATTCTCAAAAGCTACTTTTTCAATAACTGGATAAATAGGTGAACTTTTTAGAGTGATGAGGTTCTGTTTGTTGAGAGCTGTCCCAAGGAGGTGAGGAAGACTAGCTGATACCATAGGACAGGGGTGTGTGTGTGTGTGTGTGTGTGTGTGTGTGTATCCAAGGATACACCAAAGGTGAGAGGTAAAGGGATGGAATGTTCAGGCCAGATAAAACAAAAAAAGTCTGTGCTATAGATTTTAGCCTAGGCAAGGGTCCAAAACTCTTCCCAAGTACCAGGGGAATTAGAACATTGAGTTGTAGAATGATTAGTTCCCATGTTGATAAAATAAGAACACATAGACAATTTATATTTCTCAGTTGCTGTTGTACAGATCAACATTTAAAAAACCACAATACTTCTCTTATAACATGTCTGTTGTAAAAAGTCCCAGTCCCAGCTGGACAAGGATTAAGAAAAAATTATCATTTTTTAATTACAAAAGCAACATAATACATGGACAAATGTTCTTGAAGTTCTTAACATCTACTAATTACAATATATATGGAAAAACAAAACCTGAATAAATACTTATAAAACACTCATTACATGGTTAGTTTTAGCAGGGATATAAATCCATTTTGCACATGGTAGTCATCTCCAATAACTTATAATTGAAAAGTTAGGATTTACATGCAGAAAAAAATTATAAACAGTTCAAAAATATCCCAGGTAGTACATGACTAAGTACTGCAAAGTAAATGATACAAAAATTTCAATGACTTTGCAAGAAGGAGCCATTCCAGTGGACAGTAATGATTGCAGAAGGCTTCTTTCAGGACATGGGACCTAAACAAGTATAGATATACTGTGTAGGATTCAAAAAATCAGCCCTGTCTTTTTTTGGCAAAAATTAAGATTTAGAACAACAGAAAATACCTTCGTGGTCTTCATTATCAAATAAAACAAATGTGGATATAATTTTATTTGTGAAAATCATAATATGTCTTTGAGCTTTATGTTATTTAAACAGAGTCAAAGTTCTCCTGACTTTTAAATGGTAAATAGTAATTTACTTAATTCTTAATGCTGACTGAGTTTTATAACACTTACCTCTTTATCATTAAAAACTATGTAACTTTTATACATTTTTATACATTCTTTTTTGAAATAATTACTCATAAAGAGGGCTTTAAAACTATTAATATGATACCAAAGTCTAGATTTTTATATTCATAGCACAATATAAGAAAAACAATGGACTTAACTTACTTAAGAGCAGGATTGACATAAAAAATATTTAAATATGTCTACCAAACATTAAAGAAGAAATAATACCAATTATTCTCAGAGTCTTCCAGAAATAGAAGAGGGGGTAATACTTTATAACTCATTTTATGAGACCTCATAACCCTGATACCAACACCAAAAAAAGCCATTACAAGAAATGATATTACAGACCAACATCCATCATAAGCATAAGTGCAATAATCTTTAACAAGATTTGGCAAATCAAATCCAACAATGTATGAAGAGGATTGTATTGTGAGCAAGAGCTGTTTATCTCAAAAATGCAAAGTTGATGTAATATTCGCAACTATTTATCAGTGTAACATACCACATCAGCAGACTACAAAAGAGAAAAAATATGGTCATTTTCATAGCTTTCAGGAAAAGTATTTGAAAAACTCAACACCTATTCATGATAAAAATTCTCGGTAAACTAGAAATTAAATTGAACTTCATCAGTATGATAAGTTGCATCTACAAAAAACGTATAGCTAACATCTTAATTAATAGTGACAGACAAAATGCTTTCCCTGTGGATCAGAAAAAAGGCAAGGATGTTCTCACTCGCCACTTCTATTAAACATTTGACTGGAGGTCTTAGCCAGTTCAATTAGGCAAGGGGAAAATCCTAAGATGCCTAGAAAAAGGTACTAGAACTAATAAGTGAATTTAATAAAGTCACTGGACACAGACCAATATTCAAAATCAATTATAATGACATGTTTTTAATATATATGAAATACTGGAAATTGAAATTTAAAATAAAACCATTATAATGGTATCTAAAACATGAACTATTTAGGGATATAGTTTTAAAATATGCAAAGACTTGTACATTAAAACTGTAAAAATTAAAGATAATTTTAAAGATAATTAAAGATAAAAAAAATTAAAGATAAAGAAAGAAATGCAGAGGTATACTGTGTGCATGGATCTGAAGACCCAGTATCATTAAGGTGTTAGTTATCCCCAAGCAGATAGACTCAACACAAACCTAATGAAAATTCAAGTAGGCATTTTTTTTGGTGTGGGTTTTTTTTTTTTTTTTGTAGAAATTGACAAGCTGATTTAAAATTTCTGTGAAAATATGAAGCCAAAACAAACTGAAAAATAGCAAATTTGGAGGATTTGCACTACTTGGTTTGGAGACTTATTCTAAATCTACAATAATCAAGACCAGTATAGTATTGGTGTAAAGATAGATTAATGGAAGGGAAGAGAGAATCCAGATCTTACAACTCAACAATAAAAAGACAAACTACCCAAGTACACAAAAAATTTGAACAGACATTGGACCAAAGAAGACATACAAATGGCTAATCACCATGTGAAAAAATGTTCCACATCGTTATTCATTTGGAAAATTGAACTTTAAACCACAATTAGATAACATTACACACCTATTATAATGGGTATAATTAAATATGTTGTCAACATTAAGCATTGGTGAGGATGTGGGCCCACTGAAACACTCTTACCTTGCTGGTGAGGGTGCAAAATGGTATATCCACTTGGAAATCAGTTTTGTCAGTATCTTATAATGTTAAACATATACTTACCTTATGAACTAATAATTCCAAACCTAAGTATTTGCTCAAGAGAAATGAAAACATTAAGACCTATATGTGAATGTTCTTAACAGTTTTATTCAGAACAGTCAAAGACTGAAAATAACCCAAATGTCCATCAACAGGTAAATGATTAAACTAATTATGATATATCATTATAGTGTAATACTACTCAGCAGTCAAAAAGGTGTGAGCTACTGATACGCACTATAACGTACGTGGAACTTAAAAGCTTTATGTGAAGTGAAAGAAGCCAGACAGCAAAGACATACTTTATGATTCCATTTATGTGACATTCTGTAAAAGACAAAATTGTAGGACAGAAAATAGTTCACTGGTTATTGCAGATGGCAGGAAAAAGGAACAAAGGAACATTTTTGGGTGATGGAAAGAAATGTTCTTGATCGTGGTCATGGTTACGTAAAACATGTGTTTCTCAAAATTCATCCAACTGTGCACTTAAAAAGGGTTAATGTTCTTATATGTAAATTATACCACAATAAACCAAATGTAAAAAAACTACAATGGTGTTTCATTACTTATTAAGTTCAAGCTGTGTAACACCACTAAGAAGACCTTTGCTTATCTGGCCTTCCTTACCTCCCACACTGAATTAGACACCCAAAGTACCCCTATGCCACACTTACGTTTTATTGTCATTTACTACTACAGACAAGGCCCTAAATAAATTATTGTTGAGTGAATGAATGCCTAACTCTGCATCCTTTGCCTTTTCTCATTCTCTGGAAACATTGTTTGAAGCCATACCAGACTGATGACTTTTCCCAAACAGGTCGGACTGGCAACACAAATATGGCCATTATCATTCCTTCTATGCTGCTCTAAGAAGTATAACTGCATAGGTTTGTGGTATATTAGTGTAACAATCTGCTCTCACGTATTTGAAGTTATGAGACTTATTTGAAGCCACTATCAAAAGTGATGAGAAAACGAAATGCTAATCTCGGGATTCTTGTTTTCATCCAACAGAATTACTTAGGTCCAGGGCATTCTTATAACGGTTAATTAGACTGGAGAAAGGGGTGGTTTCCAACCAATGCTAATTTCCTCTCCTTACCCCACCTTCTGGTTTTAATGCTCTCTCTTTTCCACATCAAGTTCTTAGATATCAATCTTAAGCTCCAGAATTATCCCTTTGGTTTTTCTTCCTTCTCTCTGCTTCTCACCCAATCAAAATACTAGTTCCCACGCTGAATCAATCCCAAGAGAAGTGTAGAGGGGGATTTTTAAGTCTCTGATGTCTTACTTTTCAATCTGTCCTTCTTCTACACCAATAGAAAGTCCCAAAATAGTCTGCTACAGATACCACCACTATGCCTCAGTTTTTTAATCTTTATAGTTCTGCAGCCCATGAAATTGAGTAAATTGGGTCATACCTAAAAAAAAAAAAGAGTTCGCTTAGTAGTACAGTTCATAACTAATGGAAAAGTACAAATCCAGGCTGGGCACAGTGGCT
Source organism: Propithecus coquereli (assembly GCF_000956105.1). Classification (NCBI taxonomy): domain Eukaryota; kingdom Metazoa; phylum Chordata; class Mammalia; order Primates; family Indriidae; genus Propithecus; species Propithecus coquereli. The sequence goes on from NW_012145523.1 coordinate 3,108,715, forward strand.
CACACCTGTAATCCCAGCACTTTGGGAGGCCAAGGTGGGAAGATCACTTGAGGCTAAGAGTTCAAGAAGAGCCTGAGATACGTAGTGAGAACCTGTCTCTACAAATAATTTTTTAAAAAATTAGCCAGGCATAGTGGTGCGCGCCTGTAGTCCCAGCTACTCCACAGGCTGAGGCAGAAGGATCGTTTGAGCCCAGCAGTTCCAGGCTGCAGTGAGCTAGGATTATACCACTGCACTTCAGCCTGGGCAACATAGCAAGACCCTGTCTCTTAAAAAGAAAAAAGAAAATTACAAATCTAGATTATAAATATGCAGAATTGCTTTGAAGTCCCTCTGCAGTCTGATATAGAGCTCCATAACTATATATCAAAATCTGCCATCCTTTTTACCCTTCTAACAAGTATACCTTTCAGAAAAGAAAACTACCATTTTTGGGCACTTTGTATATGTCAAAGATTACGAATATTCTCTTCACTTACTCCTCATAATAAGCCCTATTAGGTCAGTGTTTTTCACCCTTAAGTTATCTAATAATTTATTTACCTCACTTTTGCTGCTTTAAATGTCCTGTAGAGTTTTATAGTGTTAAAAAACTACATTATCATTATCCCCAAATGTTCTTTTTGGAAATCCAAAAGAGAGTCATAAATACACTTCTCAGGGGCTAGGGATTTATTCAGCTATTTTTACCAGGTGAAGCACTGCTGGCACTAAAGTGATGTAAGAACCAGTAGAGTCCAAAGCTTATTATATAACATTTTTAAAATAAAAATTACAAGTTTTTCCAGAAGTAACTCTATTAAAGGACTGTAGCACCAGAGAATTGTGCTTCTCAGATCTAGCAACACTCTTCCTTTTGGTATCACCAGAAACCCTGTGACTGACTTTTCAGAGTTTTGGACCAGAGGAAGTAACACTGAGGTATTAAATCTGCTCCTGTACTGTACGCTGCTTCACTTCCAATCAAAGCCTGTTTTCTTCACTAAATAAATCAGGATCTTAAAATCTAACTTTAAAGTTTGGGCATGCACGCTTTCCCCCAGTTTGTAGAATATCTGAAAGAGTGCACCATCATTTTCTGATGAAGAAACTGAAACTAAGACACAGGGGAATTATTTCTCCAAAATCATAATGCAATCGTAATGCAAATGAGCAGTAGAACTTAGATAACAAACTAATTCTGCCTTTTGTTCTCTAATTCATCTATAGATGGTAAAAGAATAATTTGTCTGACCCTTTGCCTTTTCTATTGATTTATTTTGGTTTTTTTTCATCAAATTATAGAAATTATTTATATTTAAAATTCAGGATCTTAGTGTCTCAGGTCAAAGACAAGCAATTTAAATTATAAAAAACTGCATAAAATGGGATACTTCTTAGAACATCAGAATTTGCTTGTTAATATTTATTCCATTTGGAATAGGATACTTCGTTTTGTTTCCTGGCTTCTTTTTTCTATTAATAGTATCCATGACAACTCTATCTGTTATTAGAACGGGAATGAATAGGATTGAACAAATTGTTTTCTTTTTCTATTTCCTTTGAAAAATAAACTTACATTAGAAGATAAAGACCACTTCATTCACTTCCTATGTTGTATAAATACTGCAAGTAGGAAAATGTTCTGTAATAGAGATTCCTTAGATTATCTGATAATTTATTTACCTCAATTTCTCTGCTTTAAATGTACTGTAGAGTTTTATACTGTTAAAAACTACATTATCATTAACATTCTGTTTCCTCCTTGCCCCTCCATCACACATAACATGTTCATACATTCATTCATTCATTCACTTATCCATTTAGTTATATACTATTGGTGACTTCATGACAAGTACAGTGCAAATCATGTTGGATGCTGAGATGAATAGATACTGTATCTCATTTACTGAATTTTTATAGTTTAAGAGACAGACTTGTTTAAAGGAAAAGAAAGAAACAAAAGATAATGTAATAAATATAATGCTAAGAACAGGTCTCTTAATTCTATTGGGAGGAGGGGTGGCAGGATTTAGAGGAAGAAGAATTGGCACATAAAAAGGTCCTGAAAAGCATGACTCATTAAAGGAACTACAAAAGTTTTTCAAGGACATAGAATAAATATGTTAAACTGGCAGCAGATTAAGTTTGAGAAGTAGACAGATATCTGTTTATCATAATGTTTAACTGTTATCTTGTATATTGTGGGTAGCCACTGAAGAAACTAAAGTTTAGATAACACCGATGGAAAAGTAAACAAATGTGTTGGAATGATGGGAGATCTGAGGGATGCAGAAAACTATGGGGCTGTTCTAATCCAGGTGAGAGAAGGTTAAGGTGTAAGCAAAAGCAATGTAACTGGAAGAAATTAACAGATTAAAATTATATTAAGGAGGTAAAATTGATGAGCATTAATGGTTATGATGGGATGAGTTTAAATACTTGGTTCAATGTAGGATGATTTAAAAGCCACATTTCAAAGGATTGAAAAGTGAATAGGGACTTCTGCTCAAGTTGTGTAGGCTACTCAGTGCTCTTAAATCACCTTCCGCTTTGGAATATTCACATTCTACGTAGGGTACAGTCTTTGAGGCAGCGTGGGTCTTATAAGTGTTAAGACTCTTATAAGCCAGGACTCCAGGTTCACCCCTCCTGCTCTAAGTTAGTGCTTCAAGGAGAAGGAATGCCCTGAGGCATATGCCTAAAGTAACAATGCTGTTGGGATTTTAAACCCTCAGCCAGAAATGAAGTGGAGAATCTAGTCTGTAACGATTAGACTAAGGCAAGATTCTTAAGGGAGGCTGATACGATTCTGGTGGACTCTCCTTGCCCTCAGCAGAAACAAGAGCATCTATAAAGAAATACTGAATGATAAGTATACAAGATAGAAGGCCAGATAGGCATGGGAATCAGCAAAAATACAAGGATTTAGATCTCAAAGGGCTGCAGAGATTAGAATTATGAAATACTGAAAATAAAATAGCACAAAGTAGAATGAATAGAAAGAGACTATTAATGAACAGGAAGATTTCAAAAAATTGAAACTTGCAGAATTTAAAAAATACAAGTTGGAAAAAAATGTGTATTGAGGATTCATCAGATTAGATGCATGAAATCATTTAATTGGAACATGTCTTTTTAAAAACTTTTGCCCAGAATACAGAGAGCAAAAGAGATGAAAAATATTAAAGTGATGTTAAGAGATATGGAGGTAAAATCAGAAAGTTTAATTCACAAGTCATTAGAAATAAAGAAGGAAAGAATACAAAGTAGGTGAAATGGAATGTTTTTAAAGATAATGGTTGTGAACTTTTCAGAACTGATTAAAAACATGAATATAGAGATATGAGAATCACAGTGCACCTTAAGTAGGAGGAATAAAAAAAAAAAAACATGGTAGATTCAGGTAATGAAACTGGAGAACACCAGAGATAAACATATAAAAGCACCCAGAAAAAAAACAATAGATCATTTACAAAAAAAAAAAAAATTGAAATACAATAACAATGAAAATCAGAAGAAAGTGGCATAATATTTTGAAAGTGTTGAAAAAATAATTCTCTATAATTTTATATGTAGGAAAAATATTTTCAAGAATTATGGGAGAGGGATGGTGGAGTAACTATGTGGCATTATATCTTACCCCTGTCCCGTGCTCTCCCTCGTCAGTTAAATAGAATCCACTAAAAAAAAGCCCACATTACAGTACTGTACCAGACAGAGCAGAATGGACCTTATTAGCAAAAAATTGCAGTCAATTACTTGTTCTGGCCTGTCTGGTGACTTCCTGAAAGACTTGCTTGAAAGGCTTGTCTTTATTTTGCCTAACTAAGAATTAGCACAGTGTAAATTAAGCTGCTTCCCTGAACATTACTGAAAACATTTACACACCATTCTGGACTTACCATGGTTCAATTTAGGATTTTTCAGCTTTACCATGGTACAAAAGCAATAAACATTCAGTAGAAACTGTATATCAAGTAGCCAAACAACCAACCATTCTGTTTTTCACTTTGAGTGTTCAATAAATTACATGAGCTATTCAACACTTTTGTTTTAAGATAGGCTTTGTGTTAAATGATTTTGCCCAACTGTAGGTTAATCTAAGTGTTTTGAGAACATTTAAGGTAGGCTAGGCTAAACTATGATGTTCAGTAGGTTAGATGGATTAAACATATTCTCAACTTACAGTATTTTTGACCTACAATGGGTTTATCAGGACATAACCCCATCATAAGTCCGGGAGTGTCTGTGTAGGCTAATGTCTTTATGATGCTGCTGCCTAAAGTGAAATATAAGACTTTGGGCAAACAATAGACTAACCAAGCCAGACATGGTGGCTCACATCTATAATCCCAGCACTTTGGGAGGGCAAGGCACACGGAGAATCCTTTGAGTTCAGGAGTTTGAGACTTGCCTGAGCAAGAGCAAGACCCCATCTCTACAAAAAATAGAAAAATTAGCCGAGCATGGTGACACACACCTGTAGTCCCAGCTACTCAGAAGGCTAAGGCAGAAGGATTGCTTGAGCCCAGGAGTTTGAGGTTGCAGTGAGCTATGATGATGCCACTGCACTCTAGCCTGGGTGACAGAGACCCTGTCTCAAAAAACAAAAATATGGCCCATACCCAGCAAAACATCAAATCAATAGAAAATCTGCCTGAGGAAGCACTGACATTCTAAACAAAAACATTAAATAATTTAAATATGTTCCATCAGTTAAAGGAGCTATGTCTAAAGAAATAAAGGAACATATGAGAATGATATCTTACCAAACTGAGAATATCAACAAAGACACAGAAACTATAAAAAAGTAGAAATTAGGAGTTGAAATATACAATAACTAAAATGAAAAATTTACTAAAGGGACTCAAAAGCAAATTTAAGCTGGTGGAATAAACAATCAGTGAACTTGAAGGTACACAGATTATCTCATATGAAGAACAGAAGAAATAAAACAGAAAGAAAAATGAACAGAGCCTTAATGACCTGTGAGACACCATCCAGCATACCAAAATCCACATGACTGCAGTTGTAGGAGGAAAAGAGAGAGACAGAAAGTAAACTGAAAAAATAATGGCAAAAACTTTCCACATAGTGACTTGAGAACATATTAAGAAATAAAGATCACCACAAAAGGAAATTCCTTTTTTCCTCTATCACTTAAAGGAAAACTGCATTAAAATAATAATTACAAATGTGGGTTTATGGGCTTAAAATGTAAAAGCTGTAATCTATGAAAATAACGTCAAAAATGGTAAAAGAGGAAGGATGTATATGGAAAGAAATTTTGTTTTGTTTGTTACAAAACAAATTTTGTTAAGAAACATTTAAGTTGGTATTAATCCAAACTAGATTATTATAAATTAAGTATTACAATCCAAAGGGGAGCTACTAAGACAATTAAAAATATATATTGTAAAAGAAATTATAAGGGAAAAAAATGATACACTAGAAAAATATTTATTTAAGACAAAAAAGGAAGAAAAGTGAGAAAGAAACAAGGAATAAGATATAGAAAACAAATAGCAAAATGGCAGAGGTCAGTCCTCCCTTATTAATAAATCAATATTTAGAGGCAGCAAGATTGCTGACCAGAGACACGAGCAGCCAGAGTGTCTCAGTAAGAAGGAGAAGTTTTAGATGAAAGAGAAAAAATGAACAAATATAGATCAGATGTGGATCTGAAGGAAGATGCCAGAACCTTCTGGGGACTGCATGGGAAGAAGTTGCAGAGCAGAACAAGAAGGAGCAAGGTGTCGGCAAAGATCAAACCCAAAGAGGCTTGGAGATCAGAGAGAAGGGAAGGTGGAGCAGTTCGTTTCTCCTTTCCCCACATCTCTGAGTCGGTGAGTTCCTGAGCTGCTGGAGATACTTTCTGCCCACAGGAGCCCCGAGGCTGCTGCTGCTAATGGGCTGGAATCTTCTTGTGGACAGGGCACCAAGCTCCAGCCCCCCTGGGGTGCTTCCTGCCTACAGGCACCATATTGCTTCTCCACCAACTGCGCACACCTTTGTCCTCCCCAAGGGGCTTCAATTCCTCAGATTTCATCTTGCTCATTCCCACACAGATGTTTCCCAACTCCGGCCCAGACTGCAGGAGCCACAGGGGTCCAGTGGGTCCCAGGTGATCTGGGTTACTCCAGAGCCTAGACATTCTGAGCGAACTGCTTCCTGGAAAGAGGATCAGAGACAACCAGAGTGCTAGCATTCCTCCATCCAGACTCTTTTCTTCCCCTTTCCCTCCTCCACCCTTGGCTGCCAAGAGAGACAATTGAGCCACCACACCAAGGCTTCCACAGAGTGGGGCTCAGGCCTTTCCTCTTGGGGTCTTGCAGCGGACTGAGGGATGCTTCGTCTGTGAGCTCCCTGCTTGCTCACCCTCCCTAGTGCTGCTAGCCCAGTGACTCCATCAGAGCCGGGCATGCCCCAAGGTGGAGGGACATTGATGTAGCTCAGGCACCCTGTGGGCAACTCGGGACCAGTGTGCAGTGTGAGTCCTAGCTGCGGCGTGCTTGCAGGGCACCCCTTCCCCCATGGGAGGGCTGCACTCTCTGCTCAGGTCAGGATCCTACACGGGGAACCTCCTAGCATGCAGCACAGATATAGAAGAGCTCACCTGGCTTGAGTTCCTGTCTGCCAGCAGAGGGCAGGGGAAACCATGGAACAGAGGAGTGGGGAGAGGAGCAAGGCCCACTGCAGACTGCTAGATTGTGAATCTCAGAATTTCAGAAGCCCCCAAGCAGACTTTCTGTTTGGGTGGGGCCACTTCAGCCCCTCCCTGGTGGCTTTGCCCAGAAGCTGGGAGCAGAGCTTTGACCCCTGACAAAATAGCTAGCTACCTTGCCAGCTTTTGTAGAGCCTGAGGGCAAGCTCACCCAACCCAGCCCCACCCATCCTCACTCCTCCACCCACCTCTGCTGAGGCAGAGAATAAGGACTCACCTGGAAGTTCCAGGGCCCCAGATCTGCCCACATGGGCTCTCTCACCTCCTGAGACCAAGAAGATCAACCCTGCCCATGCCAAGCACACTGGTCCCGAATTGCCCACGGAGTGCCTGAGCTAGATCAGTGTCCCTCTACCTGGGCAGTGGTGCCCCAACCAGGGACCAGGGACTGGTTTCATGGAAGGCGATTTTTCCACAGACTGGGGGAGAGGGAGGGGGAGCTCAGGCAGTGATGCCAGCAATGGGGAGCAGTTGTAAAGACTGCAAATATGTTTGCTCCTTGGCCACTCACCTCCTACTGTGTGGCCCCCAGTTCCTAAGTTTCTTAGAAGACAATTTTTCCACAGACTTGGGGAAATGAGGATGGGTGTGCAGGGCGAAGCTCTGTGGCCTGATCCCTAATAGGCCACAGACTGGTACCGGTAGGCAGCCCGGGGGTTGGGAGCCACAGTCGTGGTGTTATTAGTGAAGAACAAAGTCATAAAGGTAAGAAAAGCTGAATTTACCAGTAAGATACTACCATTCTAAACTTATATGTTTCAAATAAATGGCCTCAAAATATGTAAAGAAGAATTGATGAAACATCAGGGAGAAAATGACAAATCTGTCATTTTTTGTGGAAGATTTCAACACTCTTATTTCAATCAATTATTAACATAGCCAGGAGACAAAAAATTTAGTGATTATATATAAAAGTTGAATAATATAATTAGCAAGTTTGATATTATTGACATATATGGAACTTTCACCCAGCCATAGAGAGTACATACTCTTCTCAAGTAAACATGTAACATTTACAGTATATGATCACATAACTAGATAATAACAAAGTCTTATCGAATTTTAAGAATTAGTATTGTAAATACCATGATATCTGACCACTGTACACTTACTTTTGAAGGCAAGGGCAAGAAAAGTTATATTAAAATATCTTCATTATTATGGAAAAATTTTAAACATCTAAGTAACATATTTCAAAGAAAAATCAAGAGTATTGAAAGTATGTAGGACTAAACAATAATAAATATGCTAAATATAAACCCTCGTGGAATGCAAGGAAAATGTAACTTGAAGATAAATGTATTTGTGTAAAAGCTTACTTAGAGAAAATGTCTAAAATTACTGAGCTAAATCTCCAGCTGGAGAAAGAATGTCCAATTTAGAAACATAACAGAAGAGCCTTCACAAAGTAGAAGGAAGGTGATAATTAAGAGCCTAGCATCAATCAGTGAAACAGAAAAATAGGTACAATGGAGAAGATCAACAAAGACAAAGGTTTATTCTTTAAGAAATAATAATAATAAAATAGGCAAGCTCTCCCAAGATTGATCAAGAACAAAATAAAAAATAAAACACACAAACAGTGAATGTGAGGAATAAAAAGGGGACATAATTACAGATAAGACAGAATTAGAAGAGGAAATGACAGTGCTATCAAAACATTACAGCATTAAAATTACAAATTTATATGAAATGGGCAAATTTCTAAAAAATAACTTTCCATAACTGAATAAGAATAAACAAACCATCCTTTAAGTATGAAAGGAAGTTAATCAGTACAAATTCTTTGTACAGAGAAAAATCTAAGCCCAAATGGATAATAGGTATATTCTACCAATGTCAAAGTAAAACACCATTCCAACCTTACACAAACTCCTAGAGAAAAGAAACGGAGGGAGTGATCCAGATCGTTCCTTGAGGCTTGTGTGATCTTGACTCAAAAAACAAACAAGATGTGTGGGGGAAAGGAAAGTCACAGGCCAGTCTCTGTCGTGAACCCAATCCAGCCGTGTAAAAAAATATGTCAGTGTATTGGTTGGGGGCGACTGGAGGAGGGAGATGAGGGAAAGTATTCCAGAAATGGAGTAGTTGTTCATCATTTTAAAAATTTCTCAATATGTCATTCATTTATCATATTAAAGGTAAAAACCTTTATAAAAATCTCAGTAAATGTGCATGCATCTAACAAAATTCAATAACATTCATGATTTTTAAAAAAGTACTCTTAGCAAACTAGGAATAGAAGAAAATTTTCTAAATCTGAAAAAGAATATATATAGAAACCAGCTTTATTTATAAAACTCATAAACAAGCAAATCTGAACAACATACTGCCTTTGGCATATGTGAGATATGCCACATGTAAATTGTTTTATCTCACATATAAACCAAGAACCAAGAGACTGATAAGCACAAAGTACAGCATAATGTGTGTGTGAGCATGCATACGTGTGTATGTATAGATATATATACACTTAAAAAACACAGATGATGTTAGGAAAGACATTCATACTGTCTCTCAAAACCTGAGTGAAAACAAATTGACTATGAAAAAGAAATACAGATATCATCATTGTCAGTGAAATTTGGCTTTGTTAGTTTCTATAGCAGTCCAGACATAGGACTAAGGAGGAAGAACAATGTGTTAATCCAGGCTTATATTTTCAGAGCCAATGCGGTGGATATATAAGAAAGTAAGTGAAAATGTTGACAAGAGTGGTTAAAGCATGGAATTGTGGGATCCAAGGTTGGTGGAAAAGGAAGTGAAATTTGACAGAAGATGAAGGACCAAGACAAAAATAGAGGGATTGAAGAACAGGAGGTTAGAGGAAGTGAAGAGCTTGTTTTTGTCTGGGGTAGGGGAGGGACTAAGGAAGGAGAGAGAGAGCAGCAAGGGTAGGTGGTTGTGATTCAAGAGTAGACTCTTAACACTTCAAGATTTAAGAAGTGAAGCTATGTATGGCCAGGAGTCTTATTTCCTGAAGTGAGGGAGAACTGAACATCTTTGGAGTTAATAAGGTCAAGGAATTGTAAGCTACTGTGGTGAATGTTTTTCCATGTGGATAATGAGGTCACCTTGATGATACCAAGCGTCAGATAGAAAAATGCCTTCTCCTCATATAAATAAAACAATATAGATTAGTTGAAATATAACTCATAAGTGCCCAAGGTAGGACAGACTTGTAGATAATTAATCCAATTTCTCTGGTGTATCTGAGGCAATCTTTTGTTACACAGCCCCCACCCCCTCCGCCATGCCTCTTTGCCAATCCACTGCTTTGCTCCTGGGAATGGTACCTATTAACCGGCCAGACCATGAGCCTTTCTCTTCCTGCTGTCTCCTGTTAATCTATTTAAGTTTTGTAATCTACACTAATTTGCACATATTAGATTTCTTCCTGGCTTTCTTCAGCCTTCAGCATGCACTAGACCATGCCATTGAACTGAATGTTCCTATATCTCACATCTCTTCTCTCTTCGGAAGCCTATCTACAAAATGTAGGCCAATAATTTCATCAAAAGTTAATATTTCGAGTTTGCATGACAGTCTGTTTTTTAACTTATTTTACTTGTCTGTCTCCCTCAGTGATTAACATGAAGACTGTCTATATGTTTGCTTGCCCCCCAACATGATTTACAGAGGAGTTTGGATCTTTTTTTATAAGTATTGTCATTTCTAACAAATTCCCCTAACCTTTATATTGTTTTAATAATTTGTATTGTAGTTAACTTTTGTCCTGAAAACTAGACAACATTCCCATTGGAATGTGCCTATGTCCCTCGTACGTGATTGGAAAAATTACTGCTTCCCCTATCCTGCTGCTATGCAAGATTTTAATGGTGCCTCTATCGTACTGCCAGAACCGTTCCCACTGGTCCTAGCGACACAACGTAGTTATTTAACTCAAATGTCATCAAGGAATAATTAAATCTATGTCAGAACAGACATGGATTTGGGGAAGATTTCTGCTGAGAACTATCTTGAATTTAGCGCTTCTCCGAATTTACATTACTATCCTGAAATAAAGGCACCATTCACCTGTCAGTTTTTGTGGAAGATGCCACATAGATATTGCAGATAACTTGATGGAAAGACATTAAAACTTAATGCTATGTAATTCAACCTTAATACATTAGAAAGAACAAATAAATTAAATACAGACAGACTCACCTCAAAGATATATGTAGCTTTTTAAAATTATATTTAAACAGTAATTTGGAATTATCAGGATACACAATTTTTTTTCTTTTGCTTATACGTATTTATCAGTGAGGAAGAAAGTTTGCCATGGGTAGATAGAATGTAGTGAAGAATATAGCAGGGATTACTAGGACTTGGTATTTAGTAAATACAAAAATTAAAATAAAGTTAAACCTGTTTCCTTCTGATTGAAAGTTGTGACAACTTGAGCAAGAAAAAAAATGATGATTTATTTCATTAATGAGCAGTGAAAATAAAGAATGCTGATCTTAAAAATAGTACTTGCGGTTAAAATCCCAGGAGAGAAAAACTGGACAATGAATGACTATGAGTATTAGAACAGAATTTAAAACGGGCATAGATTAGGGACCTGAAATTACTTCATAAGCTTGCCCTTTAAGGAAAACCCAGAAAGACCTGAAGTTAACTTTTCAAATATTGTTTGATATTATTTTCCTTGATGAGAACCATCTTTATTTTACAAAAAGAAACAAATATGGCATTAATTATTGTTACTTTAACATTTTAGAATACTATATATAAATAGTTCAGTAAAAATTGCTATGCTAATCAAAATATTTCCTGTTTCATTAGAACTATGAACTCTTCCTCATGACTGCAAAATGAGTAGTAAAATTTAGTAGCATGGCACAGTCAAGGTTGTCTTTCAGATAAGGGTGACTTACCTCAAAATGTATTGTATGAGTGCATTAAATATTTGATGCTTAATGCAAGCAAAATAACATCTTTTTCCACTAAGCTGCCTCAAATACCAATTACATAAGAAAAATTTCCTAATGATTTTCTAAGTAGCCACAAATGCTTCTTTAATTCCTGATGCAATTTTTTTTTCTTCAGAATACATATGAGTTGTTTTTTCAATATTTGACAGCTTCACTTTTTAAAACAACAATTTTTATTTTAAAATATCAGGGAGAACAAAGTTTTCTTGTTACATGAATGAATTGTATAATGCTGAAGTCAGGGATTTTAGTGTGCCCTTCACCAAAATAGTATATGTTGTACCCCATAGGTAGATTTTTATACCTGTTCTCCCCACGTTCCACCTTCAGAGTTTCCAGTGTCCTTTATACCACTTTATGACCATGTGTACTCATCATTTAGCTCCCAGTTAGTGAGAACATGTAATGTTTGTTTTTCCATTCCTGAGATACTTCTCTTAGGAGAATGTTCTCCAGTTCCATCCAAGTTGCTGAAAAAGACATTATTTCATTCTTTTTCATGTCTAAGTAGTATTTCATGATGTGAGTAGTTTTTCATGACTGACTAGTGTTTCACATTTTCTTTATCTATTCATCACTTGACGAGCACTTAAGTTGACTTAGGTCTTTGCAATGGTAAATTGTGCTGCAATAAGCATTGAAGTGTAGGTGTCTTTCTTATAAAATGACTTTTTTTCCTTTGGGTAGATACCTTGTTGAGGTTGGCAATTAGGTGAATAGGGGATATAGTGAGACGCTTTTCACATAAATATTATTACACATTTTATAAACAATTTGAATCTTCAAATAAATAATTTCCATATTATTTCACTGTAGTTCCATCTTAGAATTTGGAATCTCATCGTTTAAAGAAATTTTAGATGTCATTTAGTCCTGTCATTTGTGTTAATTAAAGTAAGAATCCAGTCTGTTGATTTCCTAATATATAGTCATCCAGCTTATGTGGGAAAATTTACTTCCGAGAGAGTGAATTCTGTTGCTTAACAATTTTAGAAGATTCCAACAAAAATTCTTGATTTTTAAGTCAACTATATTGAATTAACTGAATTACTAGTTCACAAGGCACTGTTGTCACAGTTTTATGACCAATGTCTATATTTCAAATTTCATTTAAATATAAATTAAAATATATTAATTCTATAATCTAGCTTTATCTAAGAAAGATTTATGCATAATTAGTATTTGAAATCCTGAAATTTGATTATTACAAAAAGTTAGACTAACCAAAGCTATTAAAAATAATAATTCCAAAGGTATTTTTCTTTTTAGATTACTGTGCCACGCTATGAAGGACCATATAGTTCGTGTTGCAAATGAAGCTGAGTTTATTTTGAACAGACAGAGAGCTGAGGATGTACATAAACATGCAGAGTT
>NW_012145523.1:3131252-3133649 GCF_000956105.1 Propithecus coquereli
TTAAATGACAAAACATACTTAACCCTGCATGAAACCAAAGTGGTAAAGTCAGCAACAAACTGAAATAGTTGTTTATAAATCTAGTAGCATTTTACATAGAAAAATTTATATATTCTAACTGGAATCATGAATTTCCCAAAAAGATAAGAAAATATTTGAACAACAAAAGTTGCTGTTCAATGCTGTTATTCTGCGAATGTTACATTTTTTATTTTTATATAAATTATCAACTTAAACATATTATATAGTAGATATTCCTAGTATAGAATAATGCTTTCAATTTGTAAATGCAAGAAAACTGTGTCCATATTTACCATTGCTAATCCAATGGTATTAATATAATTGTGCATGTAAGAATTTTTATATCGTACTTAGGAGGAACTGAAAAATATTCTTCCATGGTAGAGTCATCATTGATCTTTTGACTGGAGTTCATCCTACTGAACCTCTTGACTATATTTGACAGTCTTCTTAAAACTCTATACTCTTTTGATCTCTTTTGTTTCCCTGTTACCTGACTGACCTCACGTCCTGCTATGCACCTTCTCAGTCCTTGGCTCATTCTACTGCAGCCGTCCTGGCCTCTGCCTATTTTGTAAACAGGCCCAGCACTTCTGCTTTTGCATGCTGTTTACTCTGCCTAATACACTCTGATATGTCTTTGTTCAAGTGTTCCTCATTATAGTGGCCTTCTCTGGCCATTCTATCAAAAATAGCACACTTCTTTGTCTCCTCATCACTCCCTAAATTATCTCAGCTTTAATCTTCTTCATAGCACTTACCACCCAGCATATAATTTAAGTGTTTCAGTATTTATTTTTTACCTGATATTATGGACTTTTTTTACTGCTATATATCCAGTGAATAGAACTCTGCACATAGTAGATGCTCAGTACATATTTTTCAAATGAATGATTCCATGAAAATTGCCCTACGTATGTATCATGGTACCATGTGTTGATGGCATATGAGTTAGTTTTGATACAATAATCTTTCCATATATAACTTGAGTTTCATAATCAATATTAAGAGTTCAATTATTAACTCTGTGACTTATTAGCTATGTAATCTTAAGCAAATGATTTCACCTCCCCAATGTTCCAGTTTCCTCATCTGGAAAAGTGGGTGAACAGTTCCTACTAAATTGGGTTATTTTAATGGAAAACTGAGATATTGTATGCAAAATAATTAACAAGATATCTGATATATAATAGATAGCTAATACTTGTTAGTCTCTTTTCTGTTAGTCTGCTCTTTGCAAAGAGCCTTATGAAAATATTTCCCATGCCACTAAATCACCCTTTAATTTGCAATACATAGTTATAATTTAAGGATTTTATTCATTTCATCAACAGATAACTCTTGAGCTCCTGTTCATGCTAGTATAGTGGTGAGCAAAACAGACTTGCTCCCTACGCAACTCAGTTTATAGCCTAGTAGAAAAGACTGATATTAAATAAGTAATTATGGAAATAAAAGATATAAATACAAACTGTGACATGCTGGGAAAGGAAAGGGCAAAGCACTTTGAATGAGTATGTAAAATAAGAGCTTTATTTTAGATTAGGGAGTCAGGGAAGACTTCTTTGAAGAAGCTTTGAGCTAAAATCTGAAGGGATAAATAGAGTATTATTAGGAAAAAGTGGGCTATAAACCATTCAGGAGAGAAATATTACAAAGACTCTGACCTTAGAACAATAAAAAGAACAGAAAGGAGGCTAGTATGATTAGAGCTTTATAAACAATGGGATAGTAGCTTAAGACGAGGCTGGAGAATAACATATGAGCCTGATGATTTAAAGTCTTAAGGTCATGTTAAGGATTTGTGACTTTATCCTAAGTGGCATGAAAAGCAGTGAAGGGTTTTGAACAGAAAAGTAACATGATCTGATTTATGTTTTTAAAAGATCAGTCTGGCTGCTATTTGAAGACATATACTGGGACAAATAGGAAAATATGGTCACCGTATTTATAGCAGAGTCCAAATGTCACCTCTTTCTGTAGTATCCCTGGCTTTATCTTTTCTAAACCTGCTTCCTCATATTTTGTTGCTATTGTCTCTGTTGAAATTATCTGTGATCTGTCACCTCATGTTTTATAGCCATGTGAATGTGCTTGTCTTTTCCAGTAACTTCCTAAGTGTAAGGATTGAATATTAATCATTTTATCTCCCTTTTATCAAATATATGTTAAATATGAAGGAATTTCATCCCTATAATGTTCTACATGCTATTTTACCATGAAAAAAGTTTAGTTTTAACATAAAAATCCCTCTTACAACTATCTTAGACTCAATGGTACTACTGGCTCTAACATATTTTAGCATTTAAATTAATATTATTGATCTTTATTCCTGTCTTGAGGAAAAACTATAATTTCATAGGTTATTCAAAGTGC
>NW_012145523.1:3133699-3136115 GCF_000956105.1 Propithecus coquereli
TTGAGTATTTGTTGTGTGCCAGATACCATACTAAGAACTTTGACATGGATTATTTCATTTAACCTTCAGAACATCTCTATAAAGGATAACACTGAGGTTTTCTTCATTTTATAAGGAAGAAACTGAAGCTTACAGAGGTTAAATAAAACTTACGTAGTATCATACTGCTTGTACAAATAGAGGCAGAGTGTTTCAGTAAGGGTTCTCTAGAGAAACACAGAAACATAACCAGTAGATATATAATATTTATATACATGAAATAAATTTATTTTAAGGAATTTCCTCGTGTGATTGTAGGGGCTGGGAAGTCTGAAATCTGTAGGACAGTCTGGCAGGCAAGATTTCCATGTTATAGGCTTGAGACGGAATTTCTTCTTCTCCAGGAAACCTCAGCTTTTGCTAAAGCTGACTGAAGGGGCCCTATCCACATTACTGAGGGTAATATCCTTTACTTAAGTTAACTGTAGATGTTAATCATATCTACAAAATACATTCACAGCAACAGCCAATGTTTGACCAAACAACTGGGTACCATGGCCTAGCCAACTTGACATAAAGTTTAACCATTACACAGACTAAAAAAAACAGGACCATTTTACCCGTCTAGAGACCTTGTCTCTCTTTTTGTGTCATCTGAATTGGAGTTATCTACTTAGTTATACATAGTCAGGACTATAACATTATTTTGCTAATAACACAGCTGGTGTGATTCAAGATATTGCATTGAAATGTATACATCCATACCTGGTTTGAGTTTTAATTATTTCCTCATGTAATTAGAAGAATACAGTGAAAGGACCGTGACCTCTGTAGCAACAGGCGTGTGGTAACATGTCTGATGCATCCTCTGGTAGCTTGTCAGCCTATCCTTTTTGGTATCTCATTAGACTGACAGAAAGAGTGGCACGACCCCTCAGAGGAGCAGGTGTCTTCTGTCCTTTCCCGCACATTAAGTTCTAGTGCTGACTAATTGAAAAAACACACTATTTATATGATCATCCTTTACTGTGTCGCTGAACTCTAAACCTTTAAGCATAGGTTTTGTCTTATATAATCCTTAGTATTTGATTAACTATTAATAATAGGACTCAGTCATTGGACCTCCTCTCTTTTTTTATCTTATTCATTCTGTAGACAGTTTTATCTAGTCTCATGGCTTAAAAATACTACCAAATGTTGATAACTCCCAAATTTATTATCTTGAGGCCAGATCTCTCCCCTATCTCCAGTCCTTTATGTCCATCTGCCAACTTGGCATCTTCTTCTTGGATATCTATAGTCATCTCACATTTAAGATGTCAAAACCAAGTTTCTGATATTTTCTCCCAAACCAGTTTCTCTTGCATTTTTCTCCATCTCAGCCAAGGCAACACCATTCTGACAGTTGCCCAGACCGTAAGTGTTGTTCTTATCCTCGAATTCTCTTTACACATTCCATATTGATCCCTTCAGCAAATCTTATTGAGTGTGCCAAAATATATCCAGCTTTTGACTACTTCTCACCATTACCTTTGATCACTTTGGTTCAGGCCACCATTATTTCTCTCTTGACTTACTGCACCAGCATTATGTATAGTTTTCCTGTTTTTGTTTTTTGCCCTTGTCCTTCTAAAGTCCGTAGTCAGCACAACAGCCTGGGTGACTCTTATTAAAATGCAGACCCTTTTGCTCCTCTGCTCAGAAACCTCCATAGCTGGTCTGTGCCAGACTATGACCACTAGTCACGTGTGGCTATTCAAATTTGATTAATTATGATTAAATTTAGTGCCTCGGTTGCACTAGCCAAATTTCAAGTACTCAATAGCCACATGAGGCTGGTGGCTGCTATTTTAACACAGAACCTTTCCATTATCATAGAAAGTTGTATAGGACACCTTTGCTCCAGAGGCTTCACATGTCACAGGGGGAAGAAGACCTCACAATGACTCATCAAGCCCTTGGTTAACTCTTTGATCTTCTCTCCTACTATTCTCCCCTGATTCTTTTTATTCTAGTCACCGTTCTTGCTTGCAGGGCATGCTTGGTCCGTTTAGAATTCTTTCTCCAAAAAATCCATTTGGCTAGCTTTCCCACCTTCTTAGGCTCCAGTTCAAATGGTACCTTTTCGAAAAAGCCTTCTCTAGCAACTCTGTCTAAAATTTTACTTCTTCCTCCAAACATTTTATATTGTATTTTCCTGCTTTATTTTCCCCCTTTCAACATTTATTACTATAAAACATAAGTATCGTATATTCATTTTTATTGTTTTGCTTCCCAATAGAATGCAAGTTCCATAACGGAAGGGAATTTTATCTCTTTTGTCTACAGTGGTATCCCCAGCACCTAGAACAATACCTGATGCATAGTAGGTGCCAAAAAAAATTTGTGAGTAAGTACTTGGTGTATACCCTTTTTGACAGTGATGAAACTGTTGGTA
>NW_012145523.1:3140718-3143482 GCF_000956105.1 Propithecus coquereli
CTGGTCTCCTGAGCTCAAACGATCCACCCGCCTCGGCCTCGGCCTCCCAGAGTGCTAGGATTACAGGTGTGAGCCACCGCGCCCGGCCTTCATTGTTGTTTTGAAGTTTAAATAAATTACAGCTCAGATTATCTGTTATTTCTATGAAACACAGGTATATTGGTCACATAATCTAAAGAACATAAATTGGATTAGCTTTCTCTACAACTAATACCTGTAAATGAGTTAATTTTTACTAGATGTATTTTGTGAAAAAAAAATACATGTGTGTGTGTGTGTGTGTGTGTGTGTGTGTGTGTGTGTGTGTATATATATATATATATATA
This sequence comes from Propithecus coquereli, assembly GCF_000956105.1. Classification (NCBI taxonomy): domain Eukaryota; kingdom Metazoa; phylum Chordata; class Mammalia; order Primates; family Indriidae; genus Propithecus; species Propithecus coquereli. The sequence continues at coordinate 3,141,045 of NW_012145523.1, forward strand.
GTCCTAAAGTAAATGTATAAAGATTATGAATTATTCAAGGAGGGAAGAAAACTTTTTCCCAAAAATTTTCAAGTAGTTTAAAATGTCACGATTTTAATTAGGAATGTGCTCGATACTCAATGAATATATAGTAGTTGGCACAAACCATATTGCCAAGTATATTGATTGGATAAGACTAAACAATCTACTAATTATGATCTCAGTAATACCATGAGATCTGAGATCTGAGATGATCTGAGATGACTACCCCCAACACCAAAAAAATACTGCTTAGAAAATAAATATATTTGTGTCACAGCCCATATTTTGTTAATGGCTATGAAACTTCACAGAGTGCTGTGTTATAGTTCCATGAGAGCTGTGTAAATGAATATAACAGGTTCAAATGATAAGACACGTTTTTTGGATTTCAACGTGACATTCTACACTTCCAAAACAAGAGTTCTCATACTCACTGTCTCAAAAATTTAAAGTTGAAATAATCACTTAAAGTAACATAAGCATTATAAGCACAAAATAATAACTTAAAGTGACATACAGTAAGCACTAAAATACAAAGTAAACAATGACCAGATAGAGCTGTGAAGTGAAAATTGTATGCTTTGAAAATAAATTCTGGATTTGAAATATTCTCATACAATCGTATTCACTTTCACTTCCTGGTCCCACTCTCATTTCTCTCATCTTCAAACACCTTCTATGATGTATAAGAACTGCAACCTCCATACTTAGATATTTATTTAAATCCAATTTAATTTGATCTGAGTCCTCTCCATGTGGCTGGTGGAAAATTTAATCCCAGTTATTCATAGGGCTTACACACACACACACACACACACACACACACACACACACCAAGATTAGGTAGAGATTCTAATAATTTTACTAGTGTAAAGTCCCGGGATTCTCATTTCACTCTGGGCTCTAGGGATATGACTGATTAGTGCTTGAAGGTAGGTCTGTTTCTGGTCAAAATGTGGCATTAGTTTCCACATTGAGGCAAGGAGCCGTGGCACCCAGGGTATTCCTGCCATTTCATTGAAAGTAAATACACTCCATCACTTTTAGGACTCCTTTCTTATACCACCCTCTCAGCCTTGGAATAAACTGGTTACTTCAAATCTTCTCACTTCAAGAAAGTCTTCATGTTCATCCTCTTTTCTAAGACAGTTCAGCTACTAATGCCTCTTATATATGCTGAGACAGTAAGGGAAGTCTCAGGTCTCCTGGATTCAAGATCCTGCTTGTTCTGAGGGGTTGGCATGGGGTAGGGTAGAAATTTTCATTGTTTTTCTAATCTCTTTGGACTCCACAACCCTTTCTAGAGCCATCCTAAGACATTTGTCTGATTCAAAGGTACTGTAACCATGAAACAGTTTTCCCCTCCTTGGGTATTTCAACCTTTAACATTCGACTCATCATGTTCTAACTGAGATTAATTCTAATTGCACTAATAACAAACATAAATCTAAAGTTCAATAGAATTATGACTTACTGAATAAATAAATACAGAAGAGTCATGAGCATTCATTGCCCAAGTTGCTGTCATCCTTCACTGAGTGAATGGTGGTGCAATTCTTAGAACTGAAAAACGCTGAAGGTACTTGTGTAGAGGTGAGAATGGTGATACTGAGTTTGCCATGCCTGTGGCATGTTCTAGTGGAAATGTCTACCAGGAAGTTGAAGATAAAGTTTCCCATGACATGAGGTCACTACTAAGGCGTGTAATAACCTTCTCAGATATGTCCAAAACATATTTCCCTCACCCACAACAAACTTCCATCTCTTCTGTTCTCCCAGTCAAGGGCATCTGGAAAACATTCTTGCATTTACTTCCTTCCTTCAGCCCTTCCTCGTCCCATACAACCCACATACACAAACTGTGCCTCAGCAGGTTCTGTCAGCAATACATCCGGAATACATGCTCTCTTCTTCCAAACAGTGAAAATAGTTAGATGGATTCTTCCAGGTTGTGACTTGCTGGGCAGGTTCACCAATATAAAGCAGCAAGGATATTAAGATACAAGTAAGAAAGTAGTCGAAGTGATAGAGTATGTAGTCTAAGACAGATCAACAAGATAAGCAAAAAAAGGACATTGATAGAAAATAAAGGGATCAAGAAAACAAGTGTCAGTGAGCTGAAAGGACAGGAAGTTGTATAATGTTTGAATTTAAGATTTCAGAAATATAACAATCAATGCAAGATTAACAAATCCAGAATGTGGTCATAAAAGCAGTTAAGTGGGAAGGAGTTGAAGATCATGGTAATCAGGAGGTCGAGAAACTGGAAGGATGGAATCTTGCATTTGGCACTTCCATTGAATTATCCAAGATAATTCCAGTATTTGAGATGGAAAGGAAGATTGTCAGCCTCTTCTTAACTCTTCAGTAGGTAAGAGGAATGGCCTGAGGATGACAGAAGACCCCAAATGAGTAGA
>NW_012145523.1:3146627-3151797 GCF_000956105.1 Propithecus coquereli
AAAATACCTTGTTAACTTCTTTAGGATCAATCATTAAGGTATAATAACTGATGGATCATTAAAATTTTCACCTTTCAGTAAACTTGATTGTGTCATGGTCAGAGTTATGTGAATATTGGTTCCAAATATTAATAGTTCAAGGGACATTTAAGTGAAGAGGAGCTTGTAATTGTTCCCTTGAGTAGAATCATTATCTATTGATACTTAATTTAAAGTAAAATCTATAAGTCAATTATTATTCTGTAATTCTGTATCTCATATAGGCCTTTTAAATCTCTATGAAAAATAAAGCTTTTGGCCGGGTGCAGTGGCTCACACTTGTAATCCTAATACTCTGGGAGGCCAAGGCAGGAGGATCACTTGAAGTCAGGAGTTCGAGACCAGCCTGAGCGAGACCCCATCTCTACTAAAAATAGAAAAAAATTAGCTGGGCGTGGTGGCACATACCTGTGATCCTAGCTACACAGGAGGCTGACACAGGAGGATCTCTTGAGCCAAGGAGTTGGCAGTTGCATTGAACTATGATGACGCCACTGCACTCTAGCCCAGGCAAAAGAGCGAGACTCTGTCTCAAAAAAAATAATTAGAAAAGTAAGGCTTTCTTCTCAGGTTAATTCCAGCTACTTCTTATGTATCATCCTCTAGATTATTTTATATTAAACTTCAATTTTCATCAACCCAGATTTCATCAGCCTGAGGATGTGACTGAATTGCTGTAATCTCATGATGAAACTTGAATAGATGAGTTACTTCTCATGGTTTAATAAAGAAAGTGGTTTCTTAAGATGGAATCTCTGCCTAGGGAAGATGCCGTGAACATTACTGAAATGGCAACAAAGGATTTAGGATAGCTGATAAAGCAGTGACAGGGTTTGAGAGGATTGACCTCAATTTTGAAAGATGTTTTAGTGGGGGTAAAATGCTACCAAACATCATTGCATGCTACAGGGAAATCTTTTGTAAAAGGAAGATTCAACAACTTCATTGTTGTCTTATTTGAAGAAATTGTCACAGTGACCCCAACCTTCAGCAACCACCACCGTGATCAGTCAACAGCCACCAACATTGAGGCTAGACCCTCCACCAGTAAACATAGCATGCAATGATGTTTGATAGCCAGGTTCCGATTTTAATTCTAGTTCTCTATTTCCACCATATCTGCCATTACTTCCTCCACTGAAATCATGAGCCCCTCGATCATGAGGACTGGAATCAACTTCTTCCAAACTTCTCTTAATGTTGATATTTTGACCACCTCCCATGAATCATGAATGTTCTTAATGGCATCTAAAATGGTGACTCCTTTCCAGAAGGTTTTAAAGGGATGGGGAACCTGCGGCCTTGGGGCCACATGCGGCCTTCTGGATCCTTGAGTGGCCTTTTGACTGAATCCAAATTGTACAGAACAAGTCTTTTAAAAGAATTTGTTCTGTAAAATTTATTAAAAGGATTTGTTCTGTGAAGTTTGGATTTGGTCAGGGACCGCACTTGGGGATCTGGAGGGACACATGTGGCCTCAGGCAGCAGGTTCCCCACCCCTTGGATCCACAGGCTGCAGAATGGATGCTGTATTAGCAGGCATGAAAACAACATTAATCTCCATGTACATCTCCATCAGAGCTCTTTTGTGACCAGATGCAATGTCAATGAGCAGTAGTATTTTGAAAGGAATCTTTTTTCCCAAGCAATAGGTCCCAACAGTGAGCTTAAAATATTCAGCAATAGTCTGTAAAGAGATGTGCTGTCATCCAGGCTTTGTTATTCCATTTATGGAGTACACGCATAATGCTTAAGGGTCCTAGGACTTTCAGAATGGTAAATGACTATTGGCTTCAACTGAAAGTCAACAGCTGTGTTAGCCCCTAACAAGAGTCAGCCTGTCCTTTAAAGCTTTGAGGCAGGCATTGACATCTCCTCTCTAGCTATGAAAGTCTTTGATGACATCTGTGTTAGTCCATTTACTGTTGCTATAAAGGAATAACTGAGGCTAGGTAATTTGTAAAGAACAGAGAATTATTTGGCTCATGGATCTACAGGCTATACAAGCGTGGCACCTACATCTGCATCTGGTGAGAGCCTCAGATTGCTTCCACTTACGGCAAAAGGGGGAGGGGAGCCAGTGTGTAGATATCATATGACTAGAGAGGAGGCAAGAGAGAGGGGAGAGAGATACCAGGCTCTTTCAACAACCTGTTCTTGCGGGAACTAAGAATAAGAACTCATTCCGTTGAGAATGACACCAAGGCATTCATTGAGGGACCCACCCCCAGTACCCGGACACCTCCCACCAGGCCCCACCTCCAACACTGGTGACCAAATTTCAGCATGAGACTTGGTGGAGCCAAGAAACCATATACAAACCTTAGAAGCATCTTCTACCAATATGAGGCTGTTTTGTCTACCTGTAGTTGACTCCTGAACAACACGGGGGATGGGAGCACCAGCTCTACTGTGCATTTGAAAATTTGTGTATTACTTTTGACTCCCCAGAAGCTTAACTAATAATATCTCACTGTTGGCCAAAAGCTTTACTGATAACAGAAACAGTTGATTAACACATATTTTTACTGATATATAATATTTGTACATATTTGTGAAGTACATATAAATTTTGTTACACGCATACAATATATAATGATCAAGTCAGGGTATCTTAGGGTATACATCACCTTGAGTATTTATTATTTCCATGTGTTAGGAACATTTCAAGTCCCCTCTTCTAGTTATTTTGAAATACACACTATATTATTAACTATAGTCACCCTACTCTGCTGTCAAATATTAGAACTTATTTATTCTGTTTATTTGTACCCATTAACTTACCTCTCTTCATCCCTATCACCCCATATACACACACAGCCTTCCAACCTCTGGTGTCTATCATTCTACTCTATACCTCCATGAGATTTACTCTCACATATGGGTGAGTACATTCAATATTTGTCTTTCTGTACTTGGCTTTTTTTGCTTAGCATAATGACCTCCAGTTCCATCTATGTTGTATGCAAATGAGATGATTTTATTCTTTTTTTATGACCAAGTATTTCATTGTGCATAGATGCTACATTTTCTTTATCTATTATTCATCTTGCGATTCTGTATTTTGGCTATTGTGAAGATATAGTGAATAGAGCTGCAATTAACATGGGGATGCTGGTATCCCTTTGATATACTGATTTCTTTTCCTTTGAATAAATAACCAGTAATGGGATTGCTGGATTGCATGATAGTTCTATTTTTAGTTTTTTGAGAAATCTCCATACTGTTTTCCATAATGCCTGTACTAGTTTACATTCTCACCAACAGAGTGTAAGAGTTTCATTTTCTCTGCATCCTTACCATTTGGGTTCTTTTTGTTGTTTATTTGTTTGTTTGTTATCTTTTTAATAATAGCCATTCTAAGGCGAGGCATGGTGGCTCATGCCTGTAATCCCAGAACTTTGGGAAGCCGACATGGGAGGATATCCTTAGGCCAGAAGTTCAAGACCAACCTGGGTAACAAAGCAAGACCCCGTCTCCACAACAAGAAGTCAAATAAAATAAAAATTAAAAAAAAATTATTTTCTGAAGACACCTTAAAAAAGTAAATAAATAAGAGCCATTCTAATAAAATGGTATCTCATTGTGGATTTGAGTTGCATTTCCATGATAATTAGTGATCTTTAGCATTTTTTCATATTACCTTTTGGCCATTTGTATGTTAATTCATGTCCTTTGCACATTTTTTAATAGGATTTTTCTTTTACTGTTGAGGGTTTGAGTTCCTTATATATTCTGGATATTAGTCCCTTGTAGGATGAGTATATATTCAAATATATTCTCCCATTCAACAGGTTGTCTCTTCATTCTCTTGATTGTTTCCTTCACTGTGCAAAAGCTTTTTAGTTTAACTTAGTGCCATTTGTCTATATTTAATTTAGCTGTCTATGCTTTTGAGGTCTTAGCCATAAAAACTTTGCCTAGACCTATATCCTGAAGTGTTTTCCCTATGTTTTCTTCTAGTAGTTGTATAGTTATGGGTCTTACATGTAAGTCCTTAATCCATCTTGAGTTGAATTTTGTGTATGGGGAAAGATGAGAGTCCAGTTTCATTCTTCGCATGTGGATATCCAGTTTTCCCAGCACCATTTATTAAAAAGGGTGTTCTTTCCCCAGGGTATGTTCTTGGCACCTTTGTCAAAAATCAGTTGGCTATAAATAATGTGGATTTATTTCTGGGTTCTCTATTCTGTTGCATTTGTCTGTGCGTCTGTTTTTATACCAATACCTTGCTGTTTTGGTTACTATAGCATTTTAATGTATTTTTAAGTCAAGTACTGTGATGCCTCCAGCTTTTTTCTTTTGCTCAGGATTGCTTTGGCTATTATGGCTACTTTTTTGTTGTTCCATATGAAGTTTAGCATTGTCTTTCTATTTCTGTGAAAAATAACATTGGTATTTTGATAGGAATTGCTTTGAATCTACAGGTCACTTTGGGTAGTGTGGTCTTTTTAACAACATTAATTCTTCCAATTCATGAGCATGGGATGTCTTTCCATTTGTATCTTCTTCAATTTCTTTAATAAGTGTTTTGTAGTTTTCCTTGGTCCTTCACCTCCTTGGTTAAATTTATTCTTCTGGGTTTTTTTCCCTACCTATTGTAAATGGGATTGCCTTCTTGGTTTTTCCTCAGATAGTTCATTATTGGTGTATAGAAAGGTGACTGATTTTTGTATGCTGATTCTGTAACTTCATAAAATTTACTTATCAGCCCTAAGAGTTCTGTGGTGGAGTCCTTTAGTTTTTCAAAATATAAGATCATACCATCTCCAAAGTGGAACAGTTTGACTTCTTCTTTTTCAATTTGGATCCCTTTTATTTCTTTCTCTTGTTTTATTGCTCTGGCTAGGACTTCCATTACTGTGTTGAATATGAGTGGTAAAAGAAGGCATCCTTGTCTTGTTCCAGTTTTTGGACAAATAGCTTTCAACTTTTCCCTGTTCGTTATGATGTTAGCTATGGGTTTGTCATATATGACTTTTATTTTTTGAGTTATATTTCTTCTATGCCTAGTTTGTGAGAGTCTTTTTTATCATGAAAGGATCCTGAATTTTATCTAATAATTTTTCTGTATCTATCAAAATGATGATACAGTTTTTATCCTTCATTCTGTTGATGTAATATATCACAT
>NW_012145523.1:3154892-3157727 GCF_000956105.1 Propithecus coquereli
AATTTGTTTATCTGTTTGATATAGTCTATTGTTGAAGCTTTTGAGTATATCTTTTATTTCATTTAAGGAATTCCTCAGTTCCATGAATTCTGTTTGGTTCTTTTTTATGATATTTTTTTGATAAATGTCTTATTCATATCCTGAATTGTTTTTCTCCTTTCTTTGTATTGTTTTTCTGAATTCTCTTATGCCTCACTGAGCTTCTTTAATATCAGTATTTCTCACTCTTTTTCGAGGATTTCATAAATTTCTTTTTCGTTACAATCTATTGCTGGAGAATTATTGTGTTCCTTTGGTGGTGTCATGTTTCCTGGTTTTTTCATATATCTTGGGTCCTTATATTGATATCTGCACATCTGGTGTTATGGTCTCACACAACGTTATGGTGTTGGTTGGGAAGGGTACTTTGGCTTTGAATCTGGGTACATGCAATAGTGTAGTCACTATATAATTTCTTTGATTGTAAACAGTGTCAGTGGTGTCTGTGATTTCCTCCATAGCTTAGAGCGTGGTTGTTAGTACAGGCTCTGGTAAAGTTTTTTTGGGGAAATGGGACACCAGGTGGGCCGGTGCTTAGGGCCCAGTGGTGTCAGCAGCAGGTTAAGTGTGCCTGTCCTTGGGCCCCAGCATGGTATATGCTGGCAACAGTATTAGCGAGTCCAGGTGGGCTGATTCTTGAACCTCCAGGCAGCTTGTCTGGATGCTGGTAGTGGCTGTAATGGGCCAGGTGGGTTGGCGTGTCCTTGGGCACCTGGGCAGCTGGCATGGTATGGGCAATGGCAGTAGCTGTGGTTCCCAAGTGGTCTGTGCTATGTTGGGATGGCCCAACGCTGTGGCTGCACCAGGCTGTGTGGGCCCATCCCCAGGCCCACAGGCGGTACATCCAGGAATGTGCCAGTCGTGATGGTAGTGGCCGGTTTGGTGGACCTGTCATTAGGTCTTAAGGAGGAGTGCTCAGGTACCAATGGTGGTACTAGGGCAGGGCAATCCCCCTGCCCCTGGGTGGCATGCTTATGCACAGTGGAGTACAGAGCCAGGCCAGGCAAGCTTGTCCTCAGGCCCCTGATGGAGCATGTGTTCACTGGCTGTGGTAGACAGGGTAAGTTATCCCCACACCCCCAGCAGAATTCTCAGGTTGGGCCTGTAGTGGCCACACTGTGAACATTGTGCTGGGAAAGGTGGGGTTGCTTTCACTAGCAACAGCCATAGGCAGGCAGCTAGGAAGCATGCGCTTTGGCTCCTGTGGCCACTGTGGGCCAGGTAGTCTGTCCTCAAGGTACTTTTATATGCATGGTGGCCCCACCACTGTGGGTAGTGGGGTTGCTAACAGTGGCTCGCACTTTGGTCCTAGCAGCAGCAGCCAGCAGCAGCAATGGCTGCAGGCAGGTGATATCAGTGACACTCCAAGGATATAGGGATGCAGGGCCTGTTGGGCTCCAGGGCCAGATGCACTCTGGTGGGAGCTAGGCTGTCAAAAATGCCACCATGCTGTAGCCACTTAGGATTTAGGGGGTGTGGGACTCAGTGTGAGCTCCGTCTCTAGAGCAATGCCATCATGCAGCAGTGCCATCGCGCAGTCTCCAGGCAGTTTCCTGTGTTATTCCCAGGGCCTGTGAGTGTTGAGGTGCTCTCCTGTGGTAGGATCACAGCAGTCTGTGGTGGAAATGTGGACCACTGGATGTCGCTCACTTACCCCTTCCCTGCATTGGGGAACCTCTCTGGGTTCTCAGTAGACCCTGGCCTGAGCAGGCTGCTTCATTTCTCTCTCCTTGTTTTCCTTAGGTGTTTCCTGTCACTTGTTTATTGAATTCCAGTGTTCTCTCTTAGATGATCTGTTCAAAGTGCAGTTATTTACTCTCTGTTTTGGTTCTTTTTGTGAAGTGGATGACTACCAGATGCCCCTAGCCATCTTATGGCCTCTCCTGACACATATTTTATATGTTGCGTGCATTATATACTGTATTCTTACAATAAAGTAAGATGGAGGAAAGAAAATGGTATTAAGAAAATCATAAGGAAGAGAAAATATATTTACTATTCATTAAGTGACAGTGGGTCATCAGAAAGGTCTTCATGCTTGTCTTCATGTGGAGTAGGCTGAGGAAGAGGAAGAAGAGGAGTGATTAGTCTTTCTGTCTCAGGGGTGGCAGAGGTGGAAGAAACCCCATGTGTAAGTGGACACACACAGTTCAAACCCGTGTTATTCAAGAATTAACTGTACATTGAATATCTTTTGTTTAGTGTAGCCACCTTCATCAATGATTTTAGCTAGATATGCTGGATAACTTGATGCAGCTTCTATATCAGAACTTATAGCTTCACCTTGCACTTTTATGGTATGGAGATGGTTTTTATACTTAAACCTCATGAACGTACCTCTGCTAGTTTCAAAGTTTTCTTCTGCAGCTTCCTCATCTCTGTCAGCTTTCATAGAATTGAACAGAGTTAGGACCTTGCTCTGGATTAGGCTTTGACTTAAGGAAATGCTGGGACGAGTTTGATCTTCCATCCAGACCACTAAAACGTACTCTATGTCAGCAATAATACTGTTTCGCTCCCTTATCATTTGTGTGCGCATTGATTTAGCACTTTTAATTTCTTCAAGAGCTTTTCCTTTGCATTCACAACTTGCCTATTTGACACAAAAAGTCTCACTTTCAGCCTGTTTTTGCTTTTGACATGCCTTCCTCACTAAGATTAACCATTTCTAGCTTTTGATTTAAAGTGAGAGACATGCAGCTCTTCCTTTCACTTGAATAGGTAGAAGCCATTGTAGGATTATTAATTTGCCTAATTTCAATATTGTTGTTTCTCAGTGAATAGGGAGGCCTAAAG
>NW_012145523.1:3157962-3159478 GCF_000956105.1 Propithecus coquereli
TTAGAATTGTTATAATCTCTTCCTGAATTGATCCCTTTATCATTATATAATGAACTTTTTTGTCTCTTTCTACTATTTTTGACTTAAAATCATCTTTTTTTCCTTGAGACAGGGTCTCACACTGTTGCCCAAGCTAGAATGCAGTGACTTAATCATCGCTCACTGCAATCTCAAATTCTTGGGCTCAAACAGTCCTTCCAGCTCAGCATTACAAGTAGCTAGGACTATAGACATGTGCGACCATGACCAGCTAATTCTTTTTTCTAATTATTTTTTGTAAAATCAGGGTCTCTCTATGTTGCCCAGGCTAGTCTCAAGCTCCTAGCCTCAAGCAATCCTCTCACATAATCCACTTAATGTGCTGGGATTACAGGTGTGAGCCACTGAACCTGGCCTAAAATCTGTTTTATCTGTTATAAATATAACTATTCCTGCTCTCTTTTGCTTTCTGCTTGCAAGGAATAGCTTTTTCCATCCCTTTACTTTTAGCCTATAAGTATCTTTACAGATGATATGAAATTCTTTTAGGCAGCATATAGTTGGGTCATGTTTTTTAATCCATTCAACTAGTCTCTATCTTTTAAGTGGAAAGTTTAATCCATTTACATTCAAGGTTATTATTGATACTTAAGAACTTATTCTTGACATTTTATTAATTTATTTCTGGTTATTTTATATCTCCTTTGTTTGTTTGTTTGTTTCTTTCTTTCTTTCTTTGTTTCTTTTTTTAATCATTGTCGTTTGGTGGTTTTCTGTAGTGGTAACGATTGTGTCCTTTATCTTCCTTATTTATGTGTTTGCTCTACTAGTGGGCAGTAGTATACTTTGATGTGTTTTCATGATGGTAGATATCTTTTCACTTCCAGGTGTAGGACTCCCTTAAACATCTCTTATAGGACTGGTCTAGTGGGAATAAATTCCCTCCACTTTTGCTTGTCTGGCAAAGACTTTTTTTTTCCTTCATTTAAGAAGTATAACTTTGCTAGGTATGGTATTCTTGACTGACAGAGTTTTTTCTTGCAGCACTTTGAACATATCATCCCATTCTCTGCCAGCCTGTAAGATTTCTGCTGAGAAATCAACTGTTAGTTTGATTGGAGTTCCCTTATAAGTGACTAGATACTTTTGTCTTTCTGTTTTTAGACTTCTCTGTCTTTAACTTTTGACAATGGGAGTATAAAACGTGCTGTGGAGAAGACCTTTTTAAATTGTATCTCTTTGGGATTCTCTCAGCTTCCTATATCTGGATGTGTAAATCTCTTGGTAGACTTGGGAAGCTTTCAGGTATTGTTTTGTTAAATAGGTTTTCTAACCCTTTCATTCTCTCTTTGCCTCTGGGACCTGGATAATTCTAATATTTGGTCACGTTATGGTGTTCCGTATGTCACAAAAGCTTTGCTAGTTTTTTAATTCTTTTTTCTTTATTTTTGCCTAACTGGGTTATTTCAAAAAACCTGTCTTCAAGTTCTGAAATTTATTTATCTGTTTGATATAGTCTATTGTTGAAGCTTTTGAG
>NW_012145523.1:3163345-3174072 GCF_000956105.1 Propithecus coquereli
CTTCAATGTTTTAAAGTCAGAAATTTAGCTGTTGATTTTAAAATGTTTTGACAGTTTAAAAAATTTATTAAAGTTAAAATTTGTATAAGCTTATTTTTCATCTCAGTATTTAATTATTATTAATCACCTCGGCACTACTTTCTTGTCCTTTCAAAGGAATAGACACACAATGTTTTAACACTTTTACTAGATTATGTGTTTATTCGCCAAGTTAAAATCTGATTCAAAATTAATAGTGTGCATTCATTTCTTTTGATATTGTAATTAGGACCTAAAACATCTATTTTCACTCAGTATCTTTGAGTTGTGCCATCTCAACTCAAGGCCACTTTGTCTACCATCTTCATGTGCTCCTTCACTTGTTCAGCAGGTTTCGGATAAATTTTTCAAATGAAAAATTTGAAGAAAGTTACAATGCTTTTTGTTTCAAAAGAGGAGGTCTTAGAAAATGTTGTCCTATATTTTCAAAGAATAAGATGATTTTAATGCTTATCCTTTGACTTTTTGTTTTTCTTCCCCTCATCTTAACTGAATCATGGTTAAACATACACATTTACATATTTTATTCTTTACTTCCACTACATAAAAGACATGTGCAACTATTTTTTATGTAATACAAACAAGGGGCATGCATTATTATGTTATTGTTTTTCAAACATCTAGTAAGATGACAAGTTAACTTGAGTTTTCAGGAACTATACATAAAATCATAGCTTTTGTGAGGCTGAAATTTATAATAAATGACAGAACTTTGGCTTTGTAATAACAAGTTATCGTAGAGTCAGAAAAATTAGGGAATTTATAAAAACATTAGTCATGCTTCCTCACTTTTTATAGTTCATAATTACATGAAATAATATTGCTGTTGGTTGCTTACAGTTAATTAATACATAAATTGTTGCTACCTGAATGTTTAAAATGTAATGCCTATGGGTTAAATATTTTCTTCTTAGAAGTATTTATCAGGAGAAAATGTCTACCTGGGATGCAGTTTGTCAAGGACTAATTGGATATTATAAATCATAAGCTTTTATTTTTACTTATTTATTCTTTTTTTGTTGTTTTTTCCTTTTGCTTTGGTCAAGGATGCAACAGAGAAAGAACAATGATCCATTATTTCCATGATATAAAGATTTTATCTCAGCAGCTGAACAGCTCACTTTTATTCAATGCTACATTAACTTTTCCATTAAGGGTGCTGTTATAAAGTACAGAGCCCTTAAGCATTATGAAGTTGCTGTCTGATATTTGTTCATTGATATAGCTGCTTTATTTGAATGTCTCACTCAGTCTAGAGTAAAAGCCTTCATCACTTTTTAAGAATGTTGTCTGTTTCAGTTTAAATTTGATTAAATTCAATTGTACTGTTGTGGTGTAAGGGTCTGTAAACATTTTTATAAGTCTGGATTTTCTTCCTTTTTTCCTTACTTAGGACTTTTGTCACCTAAACTAAAACATAATTATAATGCTACTATTATTCATAAAATCTAGATTTGCCAGTGACAGGTCTTATTTTAGCAAAAAAAGCCAAATACTTTGGTGTCATGCATGTCTTTTAGTTCATTTTTCTTATTTTGCTTTTCATTCATTCTATAAATTTTCCCAGTTGTCTAGATTTATTCAAAACCTGAGGAATAGTATCCAGGAGGCTGTAGTCTTAGGGTAAGGCTGATGGTAAAAGAAATAGGATTTCCTCTCTTTTGGATTGTTAGACTGTTGAGGAGGGAAATTAAGAGTTGTAGAGTATTTGGGAAAAGGGATTGTGAGGTTGTGAGCACATGCTCTAATAGAGGGGGCTGCAGAAAAGTAGCTATAAGCCTACGTTGTGTTAAGTGTGGGGTGTCCCACTGGGCAGGCTGGTGAGCTCATCTTTTAAGATGCCCTGTCCAGCATCCCTAGCAGATTTTCAGGCCTCCTTCCATCCCGGTGAGAAGCTAAACCTGTGGTGATGAAAAGGCCATGATAATCAGATACCCTTTGTTTTCTTGCTTCCTTAAAGAGCTAATAAATAGAGAAAGAGCTAATTAAAGTTAAGTTTATGCTCCATGATGTTTTGTTTGTTGATAGGTTGGTTGTTTTTTGCATTTTGACCAAAGAAAAATGAAGAGAAGAGCCAGATGTTCCTACCAACTGTGGGAATGAGCTACGGTGGTGGCAGTATGATTGATGTTGATCAAAAGCAGTATTAACCTAATGAGCAGCAGCAGTGATGGTGAAACACTAGGTAGTGAAAGAATCTAATCTAAACACTGCCCAGGGATTGTGGAGGGACACGTGTGGCAGAACCCAATCCTCTGCCACTGAAGGAGTACAGAGTCAATTTAGATTGAACTGCTGAGGCTCACAGTGAGAAGGAACTATATTTTGGGGATTAGGGTTTGACATGATATCCCTTTCTTGTGTAGCAATAATCTCTATTCACTACATTTTTGATGGTTAATTCTCCCCAAATACAAATGCTTCCGCACTCTTACACCTGAAACATGTGTCATGAAGCAGCAAAGTGCTATCTCTTATTCCATAACCTTGTTAAACTTTACCTGTTTCATTGAATAAGCCACTAACTCCGATCCTGGTGATTTGTGTGTACCCATCCCAGATATTCAGCCTTCCACTTGTCTCTAACTGATTTTAAATTGCTTTCTCGGCCCAATGCTTTACCATATCATATCATCTTGGAAACCATTTGACTCCTGCCTTCACAGTAACTTCACAATAAATTCTGATACTTTCCACTTGTATAGTCCTGTCTTTGTGACCTCTGTTATCCCTGTCTATCATTTCTCCAGTGAAAACAAACAAACCACAAACATAAACAGAAGTATATAAACATACCCCTTCCCTGAAATAAAAACATTGATTTGGGTCTTTTCATTGAAATTTCTTATTTATTATTCTGATCTTTAAAAACTCTTCACTAATCACTTTAAGATAGCAACTCAAAAGAGTGGGAATCCTATCATAGTATCTTTCCAAAGAAATTATAGTTATTCTGATTATAAGATAGCTTTAGGATTGGAAGAAAAAAATAAAATACGACCATCAAATCTTACTGTCTTTGGGGAGAAAAAGAATTTAGATATGCAGAGTGATGAGTGTGCTTGCATGTATATATGTATATGTGTATAATTAGGAATAGGGCTACACAAAACAAGTTAAATCTATTTCTGCTTCATTCTTCCTCATATTTCAGAGATCTCTGCCTCTAGAAATCTCTTGGTCCAGCTGGCTAGCATGGCCTCTCAAAAACAAAATCCTAATATTGTATCTATCCCTCACAGGTGTAAGTCTGTTTTGCTAGTAGAATCTAAAAGATACAGATTCATAACTCATAGGAATGAATGAATGTGGTCCAATTTAAGAAAATATAATAGGTCATTCTAAACATATTTTGGAGATTTCCTAGTATATTTAAACCATATCATGGCATTAGATGGCCACTTAAGAGCCCTTACTTATAAAGTTAGCTTTGTGATTTCCCTTTATGTGTTGGTAAGAATGCAAGTCAGCATCTTTTGGGTTTTGGGTAAAAGTTATCTTACAAGTAAATCAAATGGATAGGTTTGAATTTCAAATATGCATTAAAGTGGACCATATATTACCACAGAGTAAAAGAAGGCAAACAAAGAGGAATGAGTGATTTTTTTTACTTTATATTAAAATAATTACATACATACAGAAAAGTGCGTATGTCATAATTGAACAGTTCAATGGATTTTCAAAAATTGTAAACATCTATGCTCTCCCATGCTATATAAAGAAACAAAACATTACCAATACTCTAAAAGACTCCCCCTTACACTCCCTACCCCATTAAGGTAACCACTATCCTAAATTCTAAGAGTATATATTTATTTTGCCTACTTTTGTATTTATATACATAGATAGAATCATATAGTATGAACTCTTTTGTCCAATATTACACTTCTAACATTCATCCATATTTTTGCATATAGTTTTAGATTATTTATTTTCATTGTTATTTGGTAGTCCTTGGCGTGAATATACCTGAATGTATTTGTCTGTTTTACAGATTTTGACTATTATGAAATGTTACTATGAACATTCTTATACATGTTTGTTTTTGTTTTCATTATTTTTTTTTTTTTTTTGATGAATGAATGAGTTCGTTGGGCAATTTCACTATGACTCAGGAATTCCATAGGATTCCAAGAATGGAGTGCTGAGTCATAGTGTAGACTTATATTTAGTTTTACTGGTTAACAGTTTTCCAAAGTGTTCAGTTGCTCTGCATTCTCTAATACATAAGTATAATGTATCGTATTACAGTGTTAATCTGCATTTTCCTGATGACTTATGAAGTTCAGTGGCTTTTATAAAGACCGAAAAAGGTCATTTGCCTATCTTCTTTTGTCACATGTTCACGTAAGTCTTTGGTTCATTGTTCTGTTGGACTGTCTTTTTATTTTTATTGATTTGTAAGAATTCATTGTATGTTCTAGACCTGAGGCCTTTGTTGGGTACATGTATTGCAGATATCTTCTGCTACTCTGTGGGTTGCCTTTTGCTTTCTTATTTTTAGTTCTTCTAACCATTTTTTTCTTTTATCGTTGGTAATTTTTGTTTCTTGATTAAAGCATCTTTGCCTATTCTAGCATCACAAAAACATTCTCCTAGGTTCACTTCTAAAAGCTTTATTGCTTTGACTTTTACATTCAGATTTGAAATCCATCTAGAATTATGTATGGCAGGAGGTAGAAATCAAGATTAATTCTTTTTTGCATGGATATTCTATTGGCCTAGCACTATTTATTGAAAAGACTCTGCTTTTTCCCCCTGCACTAAAATGTCTGTGTCGGGGTCTGTCTCTGAATTTTTTGGACTTTGGCTTCAGTTCTCTCGGTCAATTTGTCTATTTTTGCACCAATCCCAAACTGTCTTAATTACTATAGCTCTATATATAGATCTTTATGCCTAGTAGTGTAAGCCCTTCAGCTTTGTAGTTCTCAGATTGACTTGGCAATTTTTGGCCTTTGCATGTTCATATTAATTTTCTGAATCAGCTTGCAAATTTCTGAAAAAAATAATACAAATATTGGGATTTTGATTGTGATTGCATTGGATATATAGAACAAGTTAGAGAGAATTGATATCTTTGTAATATTGATATGCAAATGATGTCATTTACTTGATATATGCCTCTCTATATAGTTCATCTTCAATATCTCTTGAAAATAATTTTTAGTTTTCAGTGTCAAAGTGTTGCACGCTTTTCATAAGATTTATTGCTAGGTTTTTGATATGTTTTGAAGCTGCTATGAATTATTTTTTTTCTACAATTTAAATATGAGCTTGAGACCAATATACAGAGAAGATAGTTGTTTTCCTACATAGAGCTTTATCCAATAACCTCACCAAATTCACTCATTAATTATAACATATTATATGTTTTATTAGATTTTCTGTGAGCACAGTCATATCATTTGCAAATACTGACAGTTTTACTTCTTTTTTAATTTACATACCTTTTGTTTTTCTACTTTAACGACTATGATCTCCAGTAAAATGTTGAATGAGAATTTGATAGTGGGCATCCTTGTCTTGTTCGTAGTGACAAGGGAAAGTTTTAAATATTTTGCCATAATTGTGATATTCATCACAGGGTTTTTTGTTTTGTTTTGGTTTTTTACAGATATTCTTTACCAGACTAAGGAAGTTCCCTTCCTTGTCATAGTTTAAGTTTTTGTCCAGAATAGGTATAGAATTTTGTCATATGATTTTTCTTCATTTGTCACAATTGTCGTATGATTTTTCTCCTTTTTCTACTAATGTGGTGATTGAATTGATTGTTATTATAATTATTAAGTTACCAAAAGGTGATTTTTTACACTAGACAATGACTCTTCAGACTGTAAACTTTAAGAGTTTAATTGCCTACCCTCTAGCAATGTCTTTGGTACACAGGTGGTGGTTTTTGTTAGCTAACTGGCAGTTCAATTAGTATGTCATTTGGAGGAATATATACCTTCTTTCATCCAAATTAGTGATATTGAACAACTATTAATATAATATGTCACAGCAGGCCACTATGCTATACACTGTATAGACTGCAAATATCTATAAGAATCAGTCTCAGCCTTAAGGAGAGCTATAGTCTAATTTGTGGGATCATATCAATTCTTAGGCAATTTTAATATTAACATAAATCAATATTTAGTAGTATTTGAGTGAAGCATTAACTACCCTATATGCTTTATAAAGACATAGATGAATATTTAGACTCCCAGTCCCAAGGAATAGCACAAGGTTGAAACATCCAGGATTGTTTAAGAAACATCAAATTATCTAGAATAAAGTATAAGAATGATAGTTAAAGATAAGACTGCAAAGTAGAGTTCAAATTCAATCAAGGAAAATCTTGAATGTCCAGCTAAAGATTAGACCTGGTTCTGTAGGCAACTCAATTTTACAGATAAGAAAATATATCTTGAGAGGTCATGACCTGCCTTTGGTGATACTAAATCAGAACTGGAAGTTCATAATAAAAAGACTATCATCTTCTTCATCCTTAATGAAATTTTCCACCCCCTCCAAACTAGTTTATATGACTAATTATTATATTATACTGGTATTACTTTGTATTCATAAAAATAGTTTGTTTCTTATCTATTTTTAATTATATTCTTCTATGTCTAATTGTATTTCTCAGTTATAAAACTGAATTAATGAGGAGTGGAAAAAAAAAACAATTACTCTGTATCCATGACAGATATAATAGGCATTCGTGTCATTTGATACTGATTGTTAAAACGAGGTCACAGGGCACTGGAGAAAAGGAAACAAGCAATATAGTACCTCTGGGTGATGAATGGGAGGGGAAACATCCTATATAGGGTACTAGCCAGGATATTTCTCATTTAGTGCTGAAACCCTGATGACAGGATAACAAAGTTTTTCTATAGTAGTCATGATACCAGAATCCTGTAGAATCTCTTCATGATGACGTCTTTATCCCATTAGCCAAGTGCTTTATTAAACAAGAGGCAAATGTCCACAAGTTTCATTTGGAATGGTAAAAATGCCTTTACCATTTCTTTTCTTGGTACTATCCTTGTTATCTTAATATTCAGAACAAATAATTTAATTCTATTTTATTTAACATATATTTAAGTACCACAGGGTTAGCCTTTATAGTCAGAAGTACATACATGTAAGATAAAAGGAGAAATAAGTACCAAGTGGATAAGAAGCTAATTAATAGTTTTGTTATTTTTATGTAGCATAATGTCTTTTGGGTAGTAAATAATATCTTTTAGATTAGTCATACATAACAATTGTCAATAAATAATTGTAAAAGTGAGTGAATTATTATTACTTCTTTTTGGAGACAGAGTCTTTCTCTGTCGCTCTGGCTAGAGTGCAGTTGTGTCATCATAGCTCACTGTAACCTCAAATTCCTGGGCTCAAGCCATCCTCCTGCCTCAGCCTCCTGAGTAGTTGGGACCACAGGCACACACCACCACACTCAGCTAATTTTTCTATTTTTTGTAGAGAGGGGGTCTTACTCTTGCTCAGGCTGGTCTCAAACTCCTGAGCTCAAGGGATCCTCCTGCCTCGGCCTCCCAGAGTGCTAGGTTTACAGGTATGAGAGCCACTGCACCCGGCCAGATTGTTATTATTTCTACATAAGCCTGGAAGTAGGGCATTATTCCTTTCTCATTCACTTATATTTTTAAATCATGACTTTGTAATAGGTTTACATTTTCAAAAATGTATAGTTATTTATATTACTGTCCACTTTAATAATAATAAAAATGCCTATATTTTGTAACATAATCTAAAAATTCATAAGCTAAGTTGAACTAAAAATGAAAATTATTAACTTTGGTATCAAAGGAAGCCTTAGTTCAATTTAGCCCCTAATTTAGACTTTTATGAGCTGTATTTCAAATTCAAACTTTTGCCACAAACAAATGAGTAATCATTCTGGTGTTAACAGTGCCACTGCAGCACATGACTCCCTCATGCCTTCTGCCTTTGCGTAACCTGGGGACCAGCAGGAACTGACTCATAATACAGGTGCTTTGCCCTCTGACCTTAAATGCATTAATACTTGCAGAATGGGCATCTCATTGTACATTGATCATACATAGATACCAGTACCATACAGATTTGGGGAAATTTGAATTATAAGAGAATTCATGAAAGAGAAATTTAGACATAGGTTTTAGAAGAGGTAAATGGTCAAAAATTGCCCATCGAGGAAGACTCCCTGAATTGGGTGAATTAGGTGACCCTTAACATGAGGGAGGTTAGATGACTTGATAGAGCAATCAAAGTTGAGAATAGAAGAAAGTATATTGTCTAAAGTCAGAAAATAAAATGATATCAGCCAGGAACAAGTTATGTTTAATCAGTATATAAACTATAAATAGCATTATTTAAGGGGGAGTGAGAAGATGGAATGGGGATTGTTCCATAATCCTCATGTAACCAAGTTCAGTTTAATTCAGAGTATTACAGGGCTTCGCATACTCAGGGGAATTATTGTTAATATGTGGTTGGAAAGAATGCCTTTAAGTGAATGTTTAGATTGACTGAAGGAAAAGACAGAGAAGAAAAACCGTGAGAGACTGTTGTGGGTGGGAGAATCATGGCATGGCCAAGGGATGTGGCTGGTCCTAGTAGAGGCATCCTCTTAGCCCAGATATGACAGTTAGTAAATGGGATCTGTTTTACACAGCTGGGAAAGACATCGAAGTATATAGTAAACAATGTAAAAGTTGGGAAAATGAAAAATGACTCCAGTTATTCATGAAATTTGACCTTGACAAGAATAATGTTGATAAAATTTCTATCAGTATTTTCTTTTTTTTTTTTTTTTGAGACAGAGTCTTACTCTTTTGCCCGGGCTAGAGTGAGTGCCATGGCGTCAGCCTAGCTCACAGCAACCTCAAACTCCTGGGCTCAAGCGATCCTTCTGCCTCAGCCTCCCGAGTAGCTGGGACTACAGGCATACGCCACCATGCCCGGCTAATTTCTCTATATATTTTTAGTTGTCCAATTAATTTCTTTCTATTTTTAGTAGAGATGGGGGTCTCACTCTTGCTCAGGCTGGTTTCGAACTCCTGAGCTCAAACAATTTCGCCCGCCTCGGCCTCCCAGAGTGCTAGGATTACAGGCGTGAGCCACCGCGCCCGGCCTCTATCAGTATTTCTAAAGGCAAATAGGGAAAAGAATTTCAGGAAAAAATATAAATTGGTGTGGATGTTGGTTTAAACATATTCTTATATGTTTGAGGTAAATGTACAGTTTCTTCTATGTTTGGGATGGTAATGAAAAAGCCAAGCAGATAGGTACTAGCATGTAATTAGCTGGCCATATGAGAGTCAAATCTGGAAAGGTGAATACAGTATAGATGCCTGGGTGATTTCTAGAACTAACCGAGATAAAGATAAAAAAAAGAAAAGAGATTCTAATTCCAAGACCCAGTCACAACCATACTGAGACAGTTTGCAGAAGCTATGCAGAAAAACATTAACATTATAAATATTAATTTTAAGATGCTAATATTATATTAGTACTTTATTACTGTGCATTTCTAATGTTCTAAAGAGTATCTATTCATCCTAAACTTTTATACCTAACTCGATTCTCGGTATCTTTTAAAAATTGCTAAGCAGTACATTACATCTCTGAGACATTAAGTACTAACTACCCTTGAGGTATGTAAGAGTAGTACATCTCCAAAAGTGCTTGATGTGTAATCAAAGGAGTGATCATTTATGCACTCAGCAAGTTATAACTATTTTTGTCAAAGCTCTTATGCTTTTTTACAAATCAGAGGCTTTTCAATATATCCCATAAGCATCTACAACCTTAAATAATCAAATTAACTTTTTTATACTTACTTGCTCATTTAAAATCATGTTCATTTTGCAAATGGACTAATTTTGGGGGGGAAGAGTAAGAATATGATATTGCACATTCCTATAGTTAATTGTGAACTCAGTAAAGGATCACCAAACAGAATGCAGTTTGAAGATTTTATCATCCACTTTTTCACGTTACCTTTCTCTTTCAAAAGTTTACATCTGCCACTGTTGGCTCTGATGTCCTGTGTTTGAAACCCTACATTGATTGTGTGACATTTCCTTCTACCAATGATATTTTTGTTCTTCAGGTAAACTTTTTTGAATCTTTGCTGTATGAAATTTTTAGTAAGTTCTAAAATAGTTCCACTGTATTAATTTAGACTTTAGTAAGTTAAGGTTGGCTTGACTTTATGTATATAGTCTATAGAGTACTTCTTTTTGATTATTCTATAAGATAAAAATTTTTGTTTTGTTTTATACTTATAATTTTTTAAATTAGTTTTTTGTCTTTATTCCATTTAACCATTTTACTTCTACCTGGTTAAAGAATACAAATCATATGTTTCTGGGTCGTAACATTAAGAAATTAATATTTTCTTTTAACTAACTTAATATGTTATATTGGAAATATTTTATCTTTGGTATGTGCCTAATACAAAAAAAATCTCTTTTGATGTTGTATCTATCATACTAAATGGACAGGAACTATATCCTTTATCTGGCTTTGTATCATATAAGAGTGCCATATACGTGTGGAAAGTGGATATTAATAAATGACATTTAATACCTTTGATTTATATCATTTGCCAATCCCTTCCATTTTCTTCTAATGTTTCATGTCATTTTGTACAGATATTCACAGTAAATGTTATCATATTTCATATAAGTATA
>NW_012145523.1:3174122-3190696 GCF_000956105.1 Propithecus coquereli
TGTGATATAATTTGAAGCAGAATGCTGTACATTTGGAATATTTTTAAAGGCCATGATTATTCCATAATAGCATTTCCTTCTGTTTATTTCCTCTAGATTTTTAATAGCACTCATAATATAATAAAATTCTAATAGTGTGGCAATGCATACTTACACTTTGTTTGCAAAATAGATTTGATCTTTACTTTTTCTACTTTGAATTTTTAGAACATGATAGATGACTTGAGAAGAATTCCTATTTTATTAATAGAATTTTTATCCATGAATTTGTGAATTAGTAAACAAATCTTCTCTGTCCCACAAATATTTCTACTACCACGTCTGAAATTCTTTCAAAATGCTTTATTTGTGTTTAATATCACTTTCAGCTATTAGTTAACAAATAGAAGTATTTTTATATTAAATAATAATTGACTTTAAAATTTGTATCTTTAATTCTAAATATTTAGAATAACTCATCATGAAATAACTATTGCATAATCTAATACTAGAACTAAATAACTGAGAAACCTATGAAATAATGCTGGACTTAAAAACTGAGCACAGACAAAATGAAAAGTAACAGTTATTTCCCAAAATATAAAAATATTTAACTCAATTTCTTGGTTAATTAGATCAAACAATTATTTTGTAACAGTGATAAACCATCAAGGCAAAAAACCCTGAATTTCACTTGATCATTTTCTAAACCTGTGTTTAAAAATATATTGAGTTTTTTATGATTGTTGATAAATGTGGCAGCTCTAAGCTTATAGCAGAAGGTCAATATTTTAAAAATTGAAACAGTATAGGTTTGTATTGATTAATGTGGCTAAATCAAAACGAGAGGTTTTGTAACAGCTTTCTTAGACAGGCAGCTCCCCAGTAATGGCAACCTATCAATTTTAGCTTTCCACTGATAAATCAGCTTGAAAATTGGATGTCAAAATTTTTTTCACTGAAGTAGTGATTTTTCCATGCCCTTTAACCTTTTCTGATATATTAGATTGGTTTATAAGACTAAGCTCTGTCTTACAGAAAGCAGTTGTCAAATTGACATTTGGATAGATTTTCAAATGATTGTATTATAACAACTATTTTTTATCCCTGTATATAAAATACACATATATATAATCATATATGTTCTACCTCCTTAACTAGAAGGAGTATTTGTCTTGAGAAAAATTCAGTTGCTCATTACAAAATTATAGATGTTCTATTTATGGATCTTAGAAGTTCAAAAGAAGGTCAGAGCCTCAACTGGAAGATTAGGACTCGCGCTTCCAGAAGTATTTTAGTTTTCATTGAGTAGGAACATCGATTTTTTTTTTTCTTGTGAATTGATTTTTTTCTTTCTTTTTATTTCCTTCCTTGAGAAATACTAATGGATTAATTAATGGCAACTCTCCTATGTTGTTATGTAGTCAATAGTAACTTGATATGCTTTATTACCCAAAAACCAAAAACAAAACCTGACAACACTATCTTATTTATCAGGAACCAGTATTGAGAATTTGCAATAACAATAGAAAAGATTGGATTAACAGCACAGGAAAAACAGGCTTAATTTGGATTTAATGGGATAGACTTCAGAGACAGCTGACAGGACCATACCTTCATGCCTATATAGCCAACTTTAAGTTAGCCTGAGAAGGTATTGATTGTGAAGTTCCTGTTGTATAATTACTTTTTGCTAGGGAAAAAAAAAAATGCGTGGTGTATTGATCTAGATTGAGTAGCAGTTTCCCTTGGCTAACAGTGAGTGTCATCTTTCAGCCATGATAAATGGTAACACTCTGGCTCAGCATAATTACTTTGTGGTGAAATGAACCTCCTATCCCCTTCTCCTTTTCCCAGCAAGGAGTTATAGTAATCATCTTCATCTGAAAGCCATGATTTACTGCACTAATCATCCTCTTAATAGAGGAAAATCTTTCCCCCCACCCCAAGTATGTCCAATTTTTGCTAACTGAAACAGAAATGCATTGTGAAATGATAGAATTTTTTTTAATTTCAGAATCCACAAGAATACATCTTTTTAATCAACTATCAATTATTCCCAACCTATGCTTTTACCCATCTACCCATCCCCAATCTACTAGTCAATCATTGACCTTACATTGGATAGAATTTAAAAAGAAAAGATAGAGATGGTCAAATCTTACACACTTATTTTGACAATAGGAAGAATCATTCAATAAATAAATCTATTAATTTTCTGAAATGTTCTACATCTGGCAAATATAGAAATTTAGTTTATTTAGTTCAAACATATCTTAGCAAGCCTTCTTTGGGTATAATATTGTTTTTATACAATTTTAAGTATTAAGCAACATTTCTACTTTTTAGATTCTATGACGATTCTCTCCATTAGGAGGCAAATAAGATGCCTTGAACGTGGAAACCATACATTCCCTACCAATTCTAAAGAACTAGGATAATTTGTATTGTTTGTTAGCTTTTTGACAAAGATGTTTAATGTGCTATCAATTTTTCATTAAGCCAATGTTATATTTTGCTGAAAATAGATCTGTATTTACTTGCCAGTACTTTAATATTTCCCCTGGGTAATGACTTTTAGTTAAGTAATGTTATTTAAAGAATATCTGGCAGTCATTTTAGATCATTTTAAGACTGCTGTGAAGGGTTTGGATAAAGGTCATTTTCAATGATTGTGCTTAGTTAAATAAATGTGAAAGGTTTCACAAAGGGAATCTTGCTTTTCAGTGTGCTGTCATAAATTTCCTTTTAGCACATCTGGGAATACCAAGTAAAATGTAGTTGTTTCTGCCCTGAAGGCAGTATATTTTATATTTTCCTTCTCTTTGTTTATTTTCTCCTCATAATTCTGTTTATTCCCACAACAGAGCACAAAGGTTTTATTTTGTCATAAATTAGATCCTCCGCTTTTGACAGTTTGTAGAAACCCCTATATATTTTTCTCCAAATGTTTAGAGAGAGTAGATTATTTCCTAAGACTATTAAAAAGCCTTAATTTGGGGATTTTTTTTTTTTTCCAATTCCTTCCTGAATGTAACCCTGGTTCACAGTTTGCTCCTACTCTGGCCACATCTGGCCTCTTGCTGTTCACAGCTGAAAAGTGAAATCAATGCTTGGCCTAACAAAACGCAGATGAAAGCCATTCTGATCATACAAAGTCATTTCCCGTAATTTTATCAGTCTTCAGTTACTTACATGGTCTCTGGAAAGCATTGTTTGTTCAAGTAAATACAGCTTCAACTTCTATGTTGAGATGTGCAGTCTTCTAGGAAAATAATACTTCCTTAATGCCATAAGCATTGTGAATAGCTCATCATTATATAGTTTTCTAAGATAACTATGTTTTTGTTCCCCTAAGGAAATACTACATCTCTAATCAAATCGTTTATCATTTAAGTTCCAGAAATTTGTACTCTAAGTAAAGATGTCCTGTTATTCTTATTGTTAATGTAAAATTCTGAAACAAAAAGTCCTAAAATATCTCAGTCCAAATTATCATTGATCTAGTATTTTCTTAAATATTTATTTGAGCAACATTGGACAGAAAGCTGTATTGTAGCTGAATGCTTCAAAGGTCACTGAACTACAATGAGTTTGATGGAAAACAGCTTTTCTTCTTCCTATTTTAAATGGTTCCTACTTTGATTACAAGCATTTATTATAATTATCAAGAGATTAGCCTGCTGTTATAGAATCCTTGTAATGGAACCATTTAAAAGGAATATAATGGCAGTTTATTGGATTCTGCAAAAGAAAAGAGCACAGATAAAGTGGTCTTTTTGTAAATGGTTCAACTGCTAGCTGAGTATACTAATTTTATTATTCTATCATAGTTCATTTACTTTAGTAGTTTTTGTGGCTAAGAGTACAAGTTTTTTCAAATATAACTTCTCCTCTGATCATTTCTATGGTTTATATCTTTTGTAGGGTATATGTTTATATACATATATGTGTGTGTATGTGTATACATATATATACATGCACATAACACAAGTAGCACTCAGTACTCTCCGATATGTGGTCTTTGTTTTAGGCTTTATATTTTTTTCTAAGATGGTTTTCAATATTAATTTATATTTTGATTTTTCAAACTTATTGGCATATAGAATGATTCCATTCATTTATCACTTCTAATTCAGGTACTTATACTGCTAGTTGCAATAAAACAATCCCAATGAAATAAATAGCCAGTAAGTGGCAGACTAAAGACCTATTCAGTGCTAACCCTTTTCTATAAAAATTAATGCGGTTGACACTCAGGTTATACATATTTTGGATCTTTCTAATTCCTCAAGGGCAAAAATAAGGACCTTAGCAACACTTTCTTTTGGGACTTTGATCCATTCAAAGGCAGACACAAAAACATGCAAGGCACAAAATTTTGAAAGAACTCAAACTCAGTAAAGGAGATTTTCCTGTTCTTTCCCAGACTAAAAACTAGTGGAATTGTAATGTTTGCTAAAATACAGAATCAACAGATAATTGATCCCTATAGATAAAAGGAACCGAGTCACTAATGCTATCTGCCAGAGGTACCAGGGGTAGGTAGAAGACTCAAGTTCAGAGAAGCATTCTTCTGAAGTGGGAGATGGGGGTGGTAGTGCTGTTTTAGAGATTATAAACTGCCTGAAAACAAAAATCATCTAAGAGGTACCTTGCACTGATAGATATCTTGAGCATAATAGGTCTTCAAGAATAATTTTTGGAAAATTGTTTTGTTTTTATGAAAGTACCAAAGCAAGCACCACTTTCTAAATCTTAGATTTTATATTTCTTTCAAAATTTTCAAATTGTGTTATCTCTAATTTTTTGTATTTCATGTTATCAATGTCCTATTGTTGTTAATACTGTTGCTATACAAAAGTGCCTAACTGAATAGGAATAATGGTTGTATTCCTTAAAACTTATCTGCAAATCCTTAAATCACTTGTCATATACCATAAGGTGGCTAAATGTGTAGCTTAAAGGTTTCTATGGATAATAACTCAGTATAATGGTATGCCTAGCCTTCTTTTCTTCATTAGTGAGTTTCATGTGCACATATAGAAGAATTTGAAATTGTAGTTATATGCCTGTTAGCATAGATATAAAGAAGTGACCTGAAAGGGCAAGACATAATTCATAAAGAAAGACTAAATAATGAGGATGGTTAAAAATATACAAATTCATTATACATTCTACAAGTTTATCCTAGTTTGCTATGTAACTCCATATTAATGTAATATTAAGCATTTTTTAAAAGAATATTATACATGTGTTAACAGTTTACATGGATGAAATAAGTAAATAAGAATTGTAGATCCATGGGTTGCGTGTAGATAAATAAATAAGAATTATGGCAACATGGAACGTAAAAGAATTTCAAAAGGGTAATTTCTGTTTTCCCCATGAATCTTATAAGAACATCACTTAAAATATGTAGAAAAGTGAAATAAATAAATATACATATATTAGGTAAAGACTTTATCTATGTCATTGATTTTCAAACTAGGTTATCAAGAAGTTATTTATTTCTTACTAAATCCTCCTCAGATATAATTATATATGTTAATTTTATTAATTAGTTTTCTATACAACTGAGTTTAGATCGCAAATGTAAGCAATATCATACATATAATTCTGCTTTCATTAATATGAGTCTGATCAATGCTGCAGCTACAAATCTGTGTATAGAAAAAACTTAAGAATTATAGCAGGCTGGCAGATGGCATCAATCACAAGTACACTGCTTCTCTTAGATTTTATATTACAAATCAATAAACAATAAACTTCTACGAATGTCATTATTCATATTTTATATACAATATTTTTATTAATTTTATTTAGAAGAACTCAGGGAGACATAATATGATTTCATCATTTATGAAAATGAAAGCATGTAAAGATGATTTATGTTTACTTTCTGGGACTGTAATAAGGCAATTGAATATTATTATTAGAAAATAAGGAAACTGCATTCATATAAGTGCTTTGACCAAAAAGGTGTAAGATTTTCACTTTGAGAAATTCTTACAGGTCTCTAATCCTTTTAAAAGTTCTGGAAAATGTAAATTCTTTCATATGCTTGTAGGAAACATTTGGTGGCAAAACCTGACTTAAGTCACTCTGTGGTTATTTGCTGCCTTTATCCCACTTAGTGTGAATATTTATTTGTACATTTCTTTGCAGAAATATTAATGTATTTGACTATGGAGTACTAACCCAAATGCTACTAAAAGTGATACATAATACAGAAGAGCTACACCATAGTATAATAATTTTCTAACATCCTAAAAATTGTGGTTTGCAAAACATAGTCAATCCATAATAGCAGTACAAATGGCAGATCAAAGCTACCATGAAACCCAAAGAGATCAGAAGGGAAAAATTAAAGTCAGGTCTTTGGATAAATGGAACTTTCTTTGCCCTACGTAATTTCAAATTAAGAATGGTGATAGTGCCCAGAACAAAGGTGTTTTGAGGTACAGAAGTTAAAGACTCAGTAAGCAGTATTCAAAATGGAAGTCCAAATAGGATACATTGTGATTACTAATGATCTTCCAGGTCACAGTTGAACATTCCATTGGGAATTATTTCCTGTTATAGTTGTATTGGTTGGCTCTCCAGAGCTAGCACTTTTGGAGACCCATTCAGTAATTGTAATCCACATTTTTTCTGAGAATATACTTTTTTTTTTCTTTTTAGATCTTTGGAGTGACTTCGAAAAAAACTACTTTTTTACAACTTTACTAGACTAGCCTTACCAATATCACTGGTTTTAGATTGTATTTAATCAGTGTAATTTGTCCAGTTATCCTAAAGCTAACAGACAGCAATGGCAACAGATTATTGGGCTCTGTACAATACTTGCATGGGGAACCTGCGGCCTCAAGGTCATGTGTGTCCCTCAAGATCCCCAAGTGCGGCCCCTCAGCTGAATCCAAACTTCACAAAATTTGGATGCAGTCAAAAGCCCACTCTCCAAGATCCAGAAGGCCACATGTGGCCCCAAGGCTATAAGTTTTTAGGCAGTTAACCTGGAGCAGTAATGGAAGCTTCCTCTCAAAACAAATTTTAGCACATTTAAAAAAAAAAGATTTTGAAAATTCTCCTGGTGGCCTACTAAACTTAAAAATGCAGAGTTCCTGCTAGAGTTTTGCTTTATCCCAGCTGAAATAAATTATAAGAAGTACAATACTCTAAAAATTAGGATAATTATATGTCATAGAATAAATAATAACTTAGTTTTCATTGCCAAACCTTTAAATTAATATCCTTCGGTGTGCTTTTTTTTCTTTGCAGTTTTTTTGGTATGGCAAAAGTTAGAATTCAAATCATCATTTGAAGTATTCATTTATTAATATTTCAGAAAATTTTCTGATTATTATGCTGAGATTATTTCAATTTAGAGGGCCCTTTTGATTTATTCAGTTTCAAGCATTTATGGAAAATTCAGGTACCCCTAAAACATCCCTTTTCTTATTTAAAATTTCTCCATATAGATAGTACCAATGACATCCTAATTTGTAGCTTTGAAATAGCAAAAACACTAAGACAATTAGAAATGCAATTTCAGTTTTCCTTTTTCCAAGTTAAGGGAAAGAGAGATGAAATACCTCGTCTGTCCTTGAATGTTGCCTCTCTTCTGTTTAGATTTGTTTTTGATTAGACAGAGCAAACCTAGGCTCAAATTATACACTTAATTAGAGAAGTTATGCCTTCTCTAATTGGCTTATTTTTCCTATGGATATTTGTTAAACCGTACTTCTACTACTTTTGCTGCCAGAAGTTTTATCCTAGGGACCAGGAGCTCTTGAATCTGATAGAAAAGGACAATAATGAACAATAATATATTGATAATAATATATTAATAATATAATAATATAATATATAATATATACCGATATTAATATATTTATATTATATATCATATAATATTATATATTATATAAAAATAATGAACAATAATATAACAGTTAAGATGCAAATATGGAATTCTCTGCTACTTAAATCTTGAGTAGGGTGACTAAAAGACAAATCTATCAAAAATAATTACTTTTAGAGAGAGATGGTTTAAAAAGATATGGGTAGAAACAATAAAAAGTTAAAAAGAAGGGTAGGATGGAGTTAAAGGGTGGAATTTCTCTTAGATTTCTCTTTGCTTGTTTGAGAGCACAGTTGTCATATGTTTAAAATAATTGGTTATAAAATGTATTTTTGCAAGCCTCATGGTAATCTCAAATCGAAAAACCTACACAGATACACAAAAAATGAAAAGCAAGAAATTAAAACACACTACCAGAGAAAATCACTTTTAACAAAGGAAGACAGGAAGGAAGCAAGGAAGGAAGGAAGATAGAACCACAAAACCATCAGAAATCAAATAACAAGGTAGTAGTAGGTCCTTATCTATCAGTAATAACATTAAATGTGAATGGATTAAACTCTTGAATCAAAAGACACAGAGTGGCTGAAGGGCTAAAAAAAAAAAAAAAAAAAAAACAAGAGCCAACTATTTGTGTTCTGCGAGAAACACACTTCATCTATAAAGGCATATATAGAGTAAATGCAAAAGGATAGAAAAAAATATTTTGTGCAAATGGAAACCAAAAAAAGAGCAGGAAGATCAACAAAACAAAATGTTGGTTTTTTGAAAAGATAAGCAAAATCAACACACCTTTAGCGAGACTAAGAAACTAAGAAAATAAGATAGAAGACACAAATAAATAAAATCAGAAATGGAAAAAGAGATATTACAACTGATACTACAGAAATCCAAAGGATCATTACAGACTGCTATGAACAAATATATGACAATAAATTGGAAAATCTAGAAGAAATGGATAAATTTCTAGAGGCATACAACCTGCCAAGATTGAACCAGGAAGAAACCTAGTATCTGAATAAACCAATAACAAGTAATGAGATAGAAGCAATAATAAAAAGTCTCCAATCAAAGAAAAGCCCAAGATCCAGTGGCTTCACTGCTGAATTCTACCAAGTATTCAAAGAAGAACTAATACCAATCCTACTGAAGCTATTCCAAAAAATCAAGGAGAAGGGGATACTCCCAAACTCATTCTACAAGGCCTGTATCACCCTG
The DNA here is from genome assembly GCF_000956105.1 of Propithecus coquereli. Classification (NCBI taxonomy): domain Eukaryota; kingdom Metazoa; phylum Chordata; class Mammalia; order Primates; family Indriidae; genus Propithecus; species Propithecus coquereli. Next base: position 3,183,184 of record NW_012145523.1, read on the forward strand.
ATGCCAAAACCAGACACAGACACAACAAAATAGGTCAATATCTCTGAGGAACATACATGCAAAAATTCTCAAGAAAATATTAGCAAACTGAAATAAGCAACACGTTAAAAAGATTATTCATCATGATCAACTGGATTCATCCCAAGATGCAAGGATGGTTCAACATATGCAAATCAATCAACATGATACATCATATCAACAGAAAGAACAAAAACCATATGGTCATTTCAATTGATGCTGAAAAGCCATGTGATAAAATTCAACATCCCTTCATGATAAAAACTCTGAAAAAACTGAGTACAGAAGGAACTTCCCTCAACACAATAGAAGCTATATATCACAGAACCACAGCTAGTATACTAAATAGGGAAAAACTATAAGCCTTTCCTCTAAGATATGGGACAAGAGAAGAATGCCCACTTTCACCACTATTATTCAACATGGTACTGGAAGTTCTAGCTAGAGCAATCAGACAAGAGAAATTAATAAAGGGCATCCAAACTGGAAAAGAAGAAGTCAAATTATCCTTGTTTGCAGACAATATGATCTTGTATCTAGAGAAACTTAAAAACTCCACCCAAAAACTGTTAGAACCAATAAACAATTTAGTAAAGTTGCAGGATACACAATCAGCCTACCAAAATCAGTAGCATTTCTATATGCAAACAGTATACAATCTGAAAAAGAAACCAAGAAAGGAAGCCCATTTACAATAGCTACAAATAAAATAAAATACCTGGATTAAACTTAACCATAAAAGGAAAAGATGTCTGTAATGAAAACTATAAAATATTGATGAAAAAAATTGAAGAGGACACAAAAAAATGAAAAGATATTCCATGGTCATGGATTGGAAGAATCAATATTGTTAAAATGTCCATATTACCCAAAGCAATCTACAGATTCAATGTAATCCCAATGAAAATACCAATAACATTCTTCACAGAAATAGAAAAAATAAACTTTATATTCTTCATAACACTTATCATTATCCAAAATTAATTTATTGTTCATATACTGTTTAACTACATAAAAATGTGAACTTCATGAGAACAGAGACCTTTGTTGTACTGATAAATTCTGTAACCCTAATTCCTATAAATAGTGCCTTTATAGAATAGTCATTAAATAAGTGTTTATTGAATGCAGATATATATCTTGGAGATATTGTAGGTTTGGTTACAGACCACCGCAATAAAGTGAATATCACAATAAAGCACATCACATGAATTTTTTAGTTTCCCACTGCATACAAAAGTCAAGTTTACACTATACTGCAGTCTATTAAGTGAGCAATAGCATTATGTCTATAAAAACAATGTGCATGCCTTAATTTAAAAATACCTTATTGCTAAAATGCTAACAATCATATGAAGCTTCAGCAAGTTGTAGTCTTTTTGCTGCTGGAGGATCTTGCCTTGATATTGATGGCTGCTGACTGATCAAGGTGGCAGAGATTGGGGTGCCTGTGGCAATTGCTTAAAATTAAAAAAAAAAATGAAGTTTGTCACATCAGTTGACTCTTCCTTTCGTGAAAGATTTCTCTGTAACATGCAATGAAATTTGCAGAACTTCTTTCAAAATTGAGTCAGCCCTCTCAAACCCAGCCACTGCTTTATCACACAAATTTATATAATCTTCTAAATCCTTTATTGTCATTTCAGTAATATTTACAGCATCTTCACCAGGAGTAAATTCCATCTCAAGACACCACTCTCTGTATTCATCTACAAGAAGCAACTTCTCATCCATTTAAGTTTTATCATAAGATTGCAGCATTCAGTCACATCTTCATGCTCTGCTTCTGTTGTAATTCTCTCTCTGTTGCCACCACATCTGCAGTTACTTCCACTACTGAAATCTTGGACTCCTCAAAGTCATCTGTGAGGGCTGGAGTCAGTTTATTCCAAACTCCTCTTAATGTCGATATTTTGACCTCCACCTGTGAATTGTCAATGTTCTTAATGACATCTAGAATGGTGAATCCTTTCTGAAGGATTTCAATTTACTTTGCCCAGATCCATCAGAGAAATCATTATCCATGGCAGCTATAGACTTACAAAATTGTTTTTTAAATAATAACATTTGAAAGCTGAAATGACTTTCCTTGATCCATGAACTGCAGAACGCATGCTGTGTTAACAGGCGTGAAAACAACACTAATTTCCTTGTACATCTCCATCAGAGCTCTTGGTTGACCATGTTCATTGTCAATGAGCAGTAATATTTTGAAAGGCATCTTTGTTTTTATGAATAGTAGGTCTCAATGGAGGATTTAAAATATTCAATAAACCATGCTGTAAACATATGTGCTGTCATCCAGGATTTTTTGTTCCGTTCTAGAGCACAGGCAGAGTAGATTTAGCATAATGCTTAAGGGCATTAGAATATGTGAATTGGTAAGTGAGCAATGGCTTCAACTTAGTCACCAGGTGCCTCAGCCTCTAATAAAAGAGTGAACCTGTCCTTTGAAGCTTTGAAACTGGGCATTGACTTCTCCTCTAGGTATGAAAGTCCTAGATGGCATCTTCTTCCAATATGAGGCTATTTCTTCTACACTGAAAATTTGTTGTTTAGTGTAGCCACCTTCATCAGTGACTTCAGCTAGATCTTCTGGGTAACTTGCTATAGCTTCTACGTCAGCACTTGCTGCTTTACCTTGTATTTTTATTGTATGGAGACGGCTTCTTTCCTTAAACCTCATAAACCAACCTCAGCTAACTTCAGACTTTTCTTGTGCAGCTTCCCTACCTCTCTTAGCCTTCATAGAGTTAAAGAGAATTAGAGCCTTGTTCTGGATTAGGCGTTGGTTTAAGGGAATGTTGTGGCTGGTTTGACGTTCTATCCAGACCACTAAAACTTTCTCCATATCGGAAATAAAGCTGTTTCACTTTCTTATCATTCATGTGTTCCCTTGAATAGCATTTTAAATTTCCTTCAAGAACTTGTTCTTTGCATTCACAACTCGGCTAACTGGAGCAAGAGGACTAGCTTTCAGCCTGTGTTTGCTGTCAACATGCCTTTCTCACTAAGCTTAATCATTTCTAGCTTTTTATTTAGAGAGACATGCAGCTCTGTCTTTGATTTGAATAGTTAGAGGCCTTCATAGGGTTATTAATTGGACTAATTTCAATATTGTTGTCTCTCAGGGAATGGGGAGGCTCAAGGAGAGGGAGAGAGACAGAGGAATGGCCAGCTGGTGGAGCAGTCAGAACACACACATTTATTGATCAATTTTGCCAACTTATATGCATGCAGTTCGTGGCACCTCAAGACAATTACAATACTAATGTCAAAGATGACTGATCACAGATCACTGTAACAGATATAATAAGAATGAAAAAGTTTGAAATATTGCAAGAATTACCATAATGTAACAGAGACACAAAGTAAGCACATGATGTTGGAAAATGACATCAATAGACTTTCTCAATACAAAGTTGCCACAAACCTTCAATCTGTAAAAAACATGCAACGTCTACAAAGCACAGCAAAGCAAAGTACAATAAGACAATATATGCCTGTGCTGAATCTGCTGGCTGGGTTTGGTATATGACTTCTTGAGCTTCCCTTTCCTTATCTATGAAATTTGATATTAATACATATATAATAGAACTATTATAAAAATTACATGTTATGTTTAAAGAGTCCCTGGCTCATATATGTTACTCAGAAAAATTAACTCAATGAGAGTCACAACAAAGAAAAGAGAGACATCTAGTCTGCCCTACTTTTTTTCAGAGAAAGAAAAGTGATATTTTTTTTAAAGGATTATATCACAACCTTGATAGGGAAGATGAGAGAAAAGAACCTTAGAGCTCATAATATCAAAGATGATTAAAAAATAAACTTTGAGCAGGACTGGAGCCTCTATATAATCTGGGTCAACCTTCCCTGCCCCTACTGCCTTGATCCACAATAAACTTTCCTTTTCTGTATTATTTCTATTTATATTCTGGAGTCTATAATCTGGAATGTTCTTTGGAAATCTTTGAATGGAATTCAGACTATGGGAAGAGTGAAGCAATCACAAATCTCAATTACCCAAAATTCATTTATCCATTCACTCACTTGTGGAACACTCCAATGTTAGGAGATAAGGAGAATATCACTGAGAAACCATTATTATTATAGTCGGATGCATTTTAGACTTTTTCTTTTTCAGTATGGCTGTACCCCAGGGTAAGTACTCCTGAATTCCCCATTCACATGGCACATCATCACTCTTTATCATTTAAGGGCTTAATTCTAGCATCGTCTGTCCCTTATTGCCCCAGCAGAATTCGTAATTCCTTCACATGTGCCCTCAGACTACTTTTTTCAAACATTGGTTGCCACTTTAATAATGTTATAATTATTGATATATTTGTTCTCCTCTTCACAATGCTGTAAGCTTTTTAAGTAGAAAATATTACTTATTAATCTTTGTTTCATTAACTCCTAGCACAGTTGCTAGAACATGGTAGTCACTCAAAACAGGCACTGCAACAAGCATTATTTCTAAGCAATGGGAATACAGCAGTGATCAAGACAGAAAGCCTCTGTCCTCATGAGCAAGGGAGGTGGCATGAATGAGCTAACATGCTTACCAACCCCGGACTCTATAAATGATACTTTTGAATGAAGAGTCACTGTCTCCTTGACAACATATACCAAAGTATAATCCAAGTGCTGTCAATATTGTTACTTAAATAAAATATTATGTGGTCAAATGAGTTTAGGAAATGTTGAGTACCAAAAAATCAAACAGCTTTGTTTACTGCAGATTTCCATTTATGCAGAAAACTCTTCACCAGGGTCCCTAAACATCTCAGTTAATTGAGCCTTTCTATATGGGGCATTAGTCTAAAACATTTGTTAATGCTCTCTATCTCTATCCTCAGACGTCCATAAGAGAAAAAGCTCTAGCTATTTTACAAAGCATTATTGCCATCTTTAAGTAGTTCATAATCAATAAGATCTGTCTATTGCTTTAGAAAGAATATGCGTTTAGGGAAGGCAGAGGTCATTTATTATCAGCTAAATGTACATCATTTTATGCTCATTATTTATATTGAGATACAAAAACTTCCACTGAAGGTCAAATCAATGGAGTATGGATCAGTGAATTGTGACATGTGTGCTGAGTTTTCTAGTTGTTGCTTTAAGCATATAGGCTGCCTTTATATAAAAGAGGAAATAAGAAATTGGTTACTAAGTAGCAACTGTCCATCTGTAATTATAGGTTGTATAGCATATATAGGAAATCTTGGGGTTTTTTTGACATGTACTAATGATTAAATTTATGTGAACTACTTAAATTTTGAATTGAGTCAAAATACACAAAAGCACAATTTTATGCAAGAAATGTGTCTAAATTGGGAAAATATTTTAAAACTATATCAAAAGGTAAACAAGAAAAAATTTTCAGATATTACATTTTAATATAAAATTTAATTTAAATATAATTGCAATAACATATAAATCTTGAAGTGAATATTTAAACATATTTAAATTATATAATCTCATCTATTATGCTAATCATTAGAAAAACATTTTATACCCGAACAGTAAAAATGAGTTCAAAATTAAATATTGTTTTTAAATAATTACAAAATCACTTCTCTATTGTGAGTACATTTAAAAAAAATATTTATCTACATTAATGAGAACTAGGAGGTAAAAATATAATGAAAAGATTGTGGTATTATTACTGAGCTAGTGGTTGCTTTTTTTTCTCGTTCCTTTATTATTATAATAGTCCTAGTGTGGCAAATATAAATCAGAGAGAAAATTATTTTAAAAATGGTTTTATAGTTTTAAGGGCTGACATTTATAGGAAAAGAACAAAATAGAGAGGGTGTAGAGTTTGGTTGTTTTCTGAATGTACACAAAATTGAAAACTTCAACCATGTTAAGGGCTTTTATAAATAGAAAGTTAATTGTAAAACTAACAAGTACACTTTTTCAATTAGTTTAAAAGCAGATGTGTTAGATAACTTTTGGGGAGATGGAAAAATTTTTCTTTGGCATGCCTCATAAATATCAGAAAGAATCAAATACAAATAGGCCAGCTTGCATTTGATTACTGAGAAGATTGCATAGCCTAAAGAAAACTTCACAAAGGCAGACTAAATTGTCACCATGTTCTTAATTTACTATGTTGTTATTTTCCTGTTTGGGTTAAATGTTACTGGCAAATTGTTCCCTCCTACAAAAGGATGATAAGCTACTAAAAAAGTGATGCTTATAGTTCTATTATTAGTAGTTTCATAACTACTTCTACCCCACTTAGTGTGTATTAGTAGAAAAGCACAATAGGATATACACAGTTTCGTTAAAATTCAGAAGCATGTTTAATACTTAGTAGCTTTGCCTTTTAAGACTTGTCCATCTCTGTCATAGTTTTGTTTTTAAAAGTTAAATCCAATTTTATTACATGAAAACATTGTGAGACAACAACCAAATTAACAAATATCATTGCCCACCTATTATTTGCAAACACTATTCTAAATACTATGGGGTTGCAAAACTACATAAGACAAATATGCCAATCTCTTGTTTCTTACAATCTAGTAAGAGTGTCAAGATATAAATATATGAGATATTAAATGAACAGTTGATATTCACTAGAGAATACTACAATGATGAATTGCCAAATTTGTGAATAAGAGTATTTTAGAGAGAAGAATGGCATGTGATACAAAATAAACGTTAGAAAAATAGCAAAGAAGAATACGCGATGAATTGCCGATTGGATAAGCATGAACATTTTAATGAGAGGAATAGCACAGAACTAGGAATGAACAACACAAGATTGGAGGAAACAGTCTGAGAGGAGTAGAGATTTTAAACAGTAGGGAGATAATTCTGGAAAGAGGGTACTCTGTGGACCCTGAGAAGCTGGGTAACAAACTTAACTTCTATATTTCTGTCACCTCAGTTGTGTTAAAAATTATTAGGTTGAGAAACATATCTGAATGTTTGGAAAACACATTGTTTTAGCTTAATGGAAATGTAAAAATATATGCACTTTAGTTTGTATAACAGTTGATATAATTACTGTTTATTGGTGGACTTGTAGCAAGCACTAGGCAATGAGCATTATAAGAACTATTGTGTCCATGTAGACGAGAAAACTAATACTCCTATCAAGTGTCAGTGCTGGGATTTGAACTCTCATCCTATTAGATTGTCTCCTGCTGCTGCTGCTGGTGCTAGGGCTACTGTTGCTTACTTATATGTGTCGGGTACTGAGCTAAACATATATTCCTTGTATCAATTTTATGAAGTTGGTTTTATCTCCATTTTATCAATAAGGAACTGAGGTGTAGAAAATTACTGTGGTGAAAATTACAAACTTAACAATTTTAAGTAATATCAGGCTTGTAAATGTTGCATAACTAATAAGACATCTTTTCTAAAAATATTTTATGGACTTTAAAAAACAATGATTGTGCAGTAATAGACATAGTTTTAAAGATAACTAAAAATTGTACAATTTAACATAAGGATATTTCTCAGAGTAAGTCCT
>NW_012145523.1:3205863-3207913 GCF_000956105.1 Propithecus coquereli
AAATTAAATAGGAAAAGAAGATTCCAAACTTTCAGGAAAAATGTCTCATAACCAGAAATTCTATAAGGAAATAACTTTCAGTATTTATGAGAAGTCTTAAAAATATAATTATGAAAGTACAATAGAAAATAATGCCAGTGAAAAAGATACCATTGTGAGTGAAAAACATATACAAAAAAAAGAAAAAATGGAAAGAGCACAGAAGTGCAAAGGAACAACGTAAAGGTCTGAGATTGATGTCAGAAGGACCCAAACCCAGAACAAGCTGAAGTGTAGTCTACAAAACTAATACAGCTCTTCCACCAGGTCCCACAGTATCAAAGGGTATAGCCAGTTACCAGAGCAAAGGTAGTCTTCCTCTGCATTGATCCTGGAGTACATAGCAGAAGCAAGATAATTACTTTACTATTTTCTACAAAGTACACAGTTAGCCCATATTATCAATGTCTTACAAACTTCCTCTAGTCCCATCTGTTCTTCCCTTTTCTATCCTCTGCCCTCTCCTCTGCCCTCCAGGAACATGGCTTCTCCTAGACTACACAGGCCATGGTCACAGAGACCTGGATACCTGCCACTTGTGGAAAAGTTCTCTTGGATCAATACAGTCTCCACATTTCTAGGGAGCTCATTTGTTAGGATTATCAGACTCATCAGCATAGAGCTACTGGGAAACAAACCTGTACTTTTGTTGCTAGTATTGACTATCTCTCAGTAAGTTATTACACTTTTTAAAAAATTTTTCTACTTTCCACTAAGGTTGGGGAAGGGAACAGAAGAGGGCGAGAATGGTGAGGAGGCTAGAAAACCACTGCAGAAGTCCCCAACCTTTTTGACCACGGCCCGGGGGTTGGGGACTGCAGCAGGGGATTTGGGATGAAGGCAAGGAAGGTACTGCTGGCACACTGGATGTACAAGAAAAAATAAGTACGTTAAAGTATACTTCAAATACTTATAATCTTGGTGCTTTTTATATAGCCCTTATATTGTTGTGTTTTTTTGTAATGAAGTTATAGATAACAAAATTATATAGCCATAAAATCTAAAATGTTCTTCAAAATTAAATCATATTTATCATTAACTATACATGTCCATAGATTGTTTAAGTAAAATAAATGCTTTAATTAATTCATTAAATATTTATTAGAAATATACCATATGCCAGACATTGTGCTAGAGATATAATGATGAGCAAAACATGTACAGGTCCTGCCATAATCAAATTCAAAGTAGTGTTCTCCTACAATAAAATACCAAAATAATAAATGAAATCAAATCTTCCATGAAAGCATTTTTTATATTTTTGCTAATGGAGCTGCTCAGGAAAATTAGAACGTTACCTTTCGAGCGTATGATTCCAAATACTGTATACGGAAAAACTTATTTCTGAAGCAGTGATATTTACCACCAATATTTATTGAAATTAAATTGAAAACAAAAATTATATCATGAACTGTTTCATTGGATATACAATGGACATATATCAGTAGTTTCTGAAGTATCTTGTGGATTTTTAGTATTGGTTTAGCGTGGAAAAGACATTTTTACCCAATGATAGCCATGGTTGTTAATGGTTTATATTAGTGGAAAGCTGTAAAATCATCCAAGGACTCTGTTAGCATTAGAATAATAATTTACCAAGACAATTACCACATACTGGAAATTTTTGCAGCTCTAATTCAGTATTATTAATAATGGATAAAATTGCACTTTTCTCAGGTTGCTGTGGGCAGCAGGGAATTATTTCAATGAATATTTCAGCACATTATTTTAATCATTGTTCCACCAAATCCAAGCGGGCAATATTTTATACTTCTTAATTCAGTCTACTAAGAAACCAGGGTCATTAAATTGCAAACTATTTGTAATGAGGTCTATGCTGTGATTTACAAGCCTTGTTAAAAACAGTGTAAAAGAAAGCAAACTGCGCCATTAATACTTGTAATTTGATGCTGCATTTGTTACTAAACACCCTATGATTAATGTTTTAGTAAAAGGAAGAACGTTGTAAAAAAAAAAAAAATAAGGGCAGAGCCAAGTGTTATAATGCCTA
>NW_012145523.1:3208008-3209452 GCF_000956105.1 Propithecus coquereli
TGTTAAATGGAAGGAGTGATGGAAGAGCAGTTTAGTTAAAGAAACATAAACTGTGTGCCTGTAGATTGACGAATTTCAGAATGAAGCATGAAAACAGAGTGAAGAACATACAAGTGAGAATAAAAGGAAATGCATGATATTGTTATACTGCTAGAATATATCCTCAGCACAAAGAATATTGCCTAACACAGCATAGGTGCTCAGTAAATATATTTTTGGATGAAAATGTAGGAGGGAGGGAAGGAAATAAATGGATAAGAGTTTGAACTGAAGACAGACAATGATATCTTAGATTGGTGACCTGGCACAGACGCCAAATATAATGGTGCTGGAACATAAGCCTTTTGTGGACATATTATTCTGCCAACAGAAAAACCTGTAATCATTCTTGACTTTCTGGTAAACAGTAATTATCCATCAGAAAAATGAGGATACAAGAAGAGAGTTGCTTATATACTCTATGTTTTAGCTCATACAGGCTGCTATAACAAAATACAGGTTGAGTATCTCTTATCTGAAATGCTTGGGACCAGAAGTCTTTTGGATTTTGGATTTTTTCAGATTTTGGAATATTTGCATATGCATAATGAGATATGTTGGGGATGGGACCCAAGTCTAAACGTGAAATTCATTTATGTTTCGTATACCCAACATACAGGGCAGCCTGAAGGTAACTTTATACAATATTTTTAATAATTTTTTGTATGAAACAAAGTTTGTGTTAAGTATTTATATATGGGATTTTTCACTTGTAGCATCATGTCGGTGCTCAAAATGTTTCAGATTTTGAAGCATTTTGGATTTTGGATTTTCGGATTAGGGATGCTCAACCTGTACCATAAAGTAGGTATCTTATGAACAGCAGAAATTTATTTGTCACAACTCTGGAAGCTTTGAAGTCTAAGATTAAAGTGCCAGCAGATTTGGTGTCTGGAGAGGACCCTGCTTCCTGGTTCATAGAACAGTGCCTTCTCACTGCGTCCTCACATGGTGAAAGAGCCTGTTTTATAACACCGATCCTATTCATGAGGCCTCCTCCCTTGTGACCTAATCACCCTCCCAAAGGCTCCACTTCATAATACCATCATCTTGGGTGTTAGGATTTCCACATACTGATTTTGGACATGCACATTCAGACCATAGTACTCTATAATAGTATTTCTAAACATTTTTGGATCAGAAACTGCTCTGAGAAAAATTTAATCAAAACTGTAGACTGCTTATAATCCCAGTGCTTTGGGAGGCTGAGGCAGGAAGATCGCTTGAGCCCAAGAGTTTGAGGTCGCAGTGAGCTGTGATTGCACCACTGAGCTCCAGCCTGAATTACAGATTGAGACCCTGTCTCTTAAAAAAAAAAAAAACCTGTACACCTCTACCTCCAAAATATATTTATACATATTACATATCCCGTAAAGTTTTGTATACCATTTGAGGAGTTTTTGTG
>NW_012145523.1:3213649-3214169 GCF_000956105.1 Propithecus coquereli
TTTAGTACCCTAACAATTTGATACTAAGTTAAAATGAGGTGTTATCTTTATGATCCTGTAAGAGAGATTCTTAGAAATATCTGCCTACTTAGCAGTGGCATGCTTTATAATATGAACTTAAAATTATTAAAATTTCATTTGCCCAATAATTTAGACTTTTTAACCAATACATCCTGAATTTATCTCATTTCAAATTAGCAACATCTAGAGAGAATCCGTAACAGAGGTTAAGCTATAGTGATATCATCAGTGATACTGAATTGCCAAAGCTTTAATTATATAGGATTCACATGATATTATATTCCATGTTCTACAGGTTACTTAAAAAAAGGCTTTGTTAGAAAAATATTTTTTTTGTTTCTCCTTAAAGGTGAATAATTTTTGCATTGAATTTTTAAAATATTTCTGTTAGTAAACCAGTGTCAAAGCCTATCAGAAACCAATTTTAAAATCTTTTACCGTAAAATCTTTTTGAAACTGATAGTCATATTTTACTAACAATAACTACCGTTAATCAACC
>NW_012145523.1:3214578-3217430 GCF_000956105.1 Propithecus coquereli
TTTTTTCACCTAAAGCTTCATATTGTTAATTGGGAATCTTATTTGATTCACATACATGTATTAAGTACTATCTCCCTCAAGCGTGAATCCAAAACGTTTCAGAGAGTTTGTCAAGAATCATCATTCATAATAACTATTCCCCACTGATATGCATGGGGGTAAACAATGTAGACAAAAAGTTGAAAAGCATCTCCAGTGGTGTATTATGGAATCCTGTCTTTCCTTCCAGATTCAGCAATCACATGGCGTGGGAATAAATTAGCCTGGTTAAAAAGACTGGGCTGAAACTGGGATTTGACATCCTGAACTATGATTTTACAATATCAGAATGCTTGAGTATACTTTTCAAAGGCAGGAAGGATGCATTTTTCAGGAACTTTACCAATTGTAATGCAAATTGTCAGATATAATACACAACCCTAGGTTGGGGAGAATGGAAGAATGTCAGAGAAAGGAGACCTTGGAAGAAGTGCTAGTGTCAAAACAGTAGTAATGACTTAAGATATATATATATATCTTAAGTTGAACGCATATATATATGTGTATGTGTGTGTGTGTTTGTGTGTATGTGTGTGTAGTATATAGTATGGATAAGAGATTGGTGGGGGGGGTGCATGCACAGATGTTTACAGCATTGAGGTACTATATGCTATTAGAAATTAACCAAATAGGACACAATACATGTGTCCTATTTATTTAACAATACATGTTAAATAAAAAGCTGGTGTTCTTTCTTATGATGGAGAACTAAGAGTGCCAACAAATGTAAACCTTGTCTTTTCAACATATTTTGTAATCATGTTTCATTAGCATATCCTCACCTGTGTACCTGTACATTCACCTATGCAGTAAGTTGGTTCCCCCATTATCATCACTGCATCTCATCTCTTCCCTTCTTAGCACTTATCAAAAATTTTAACTATAAGTTTATTTGTTTGTTTATATTATGAAATAGACTGAAAGCTGCACAAAGGCAGGAATCATGCTGGTATTTACCTAGTATTCATAGCTAGTATTTAGCCTGTGGACTGACTCATAGTAAGTGTGCAATAGGTATTTGCTGAATAAGGAATGGATACACACATTACATATGCAGCACTCTACATATTTCATAGTTATCATTGTTTATCCAGAGTAATTAGAGGCAGGAAACAGCAGTGCTACTGCTTTAAATGTAATATCCTCAATATAGCTCGTTCTCTTGGTTGCGGTTAGAAGCAGTGTAGCATGAGCCAGGAAGTCAGACTGGCTGAAGACACTAACTTATTTGCAACCAACTAGTTGCTTGATCTTGGGTACATTACTTAACTTCTCTGTGCCTCCGTTTCTTTAACTGTAAAATGAGTTAGTACTTATCTCAAAGGGAATGAATGAAGAGTAAATGAGTTAATATGTGTAGAATGATTAGAAGAGTACCTATTCATAGAACACAATAGCTCTCAGTACATATTGGATATTGGCCCTTCTATAATTATTATTTTAGGAACTTAATTCATAAATTGGATTATACTGCAATGACTAGCAAATCGCAGTGGTTCAATTTAAGAAAAGTTTGTTTCTCCAAACACTACATGTCCAGCATTGGTCTGCAGGGAAGCTCTGTTCATTAAAGTCACTCAGGGATGCAAAATGATGGAGACTCCATATTAGCGCCTATTTTCTTGATTACTAAAGTTGAGAGGAGGGAACTTGGCAAATTGGGCACTGGTTTTAAAAGCTTTTGTCTGGAAATGTCTCACTTCTGCTCACATTTTATTGGCTGAAGGAAGTCACATTAGCATGACTAATTTCCAAGGGGATGGAGAAGTACAGTTCTACAGTGTATTATAAGGAGGTGAGGATAATAGTTTTTAACTACTAATCTGTCAGTCAGAATTTGTGTTTTTGTACAATATTGATAGGATTAGAATTCATGCACACAAGTCCTACCTCAGTAATCACCACCAGTTCTTTAGCCAAGTGAAAATTCAAGTTCTCACGTATTTTATGTGTGTAGTTAGTAAAATACTCCTTTGTTTCTTTCACTCTTTCCTCTGTTCCATTTTGTGACTAAATATCAAAGAACTAATTAATATTAAATATTTTCAGTGATACTTTATCAGGTAAATTAAGTTTTCCCCTTAGTTTATAAAGGTGAACCATTCCTAGGAGAGGGGGTGTGAGGACCCTTTAAGGAAAATTAGGTGGATTCTCATAAGTTGAAAATGGACTTCTCAAAAATTTTATTGAGGAAATTATGAGTATCAAAACCCTATTTATGCTAAAAATAACATCAAATTCCATTTAATGAACATCATTACATCAACAGTGACATTATAATGTAACCTAACTGGGAATCTTCCCTTTATTAATCACTAACCGTTTAGCTGTTCTTTTATAGCAATTATACACTGTACTCATATAACTACACTCAAAAACAAAACATACATATGGTACTCAATGTTATGAAGACCAAAAATAAATAAATGAATATATATGACATCACATTCACCTTCTTAGTTGACATCATTGAATGTATCGTGCGTAAGATTATAAATGTGTAAGCTAGCAAATCCAAGCACAACTTCAGCGCAGCGTGACTACCTATGCACCTGTGGAGACGATAGTGTAGTGGCTCCTGCCTGCTCACCTGGCTGCTCTCCAAGTACAGGAAATCTAAATTAGCCCTCCTTCGTGAAAAAAAGTAAGCTGAACTTAGGGCATTCAGTGGAATTCTCAAAGCAATCAAAATATACTGACCTACGTAGGGATATCATGGAGTAAAATTAAGTATTGATCATACTTGCAAATTGTTAATAATAGTCACATCTACAGTTACTCTGAAAAACATTATCATTATTATTATTATTATT
>NW_012145523.1:3229165-3231879 GCF_000956105.1 Propithecus coquereli
TAAAACTCAAACTAAATACTATCTTCTTACTCTACAATATGTTGCTGTAAATACATTTGGAATTTTCTTAACTGGGGGGCATTATTGAACATTTCTCCACAATAAAGTTTGCCTGCTAATTTTTGGCTGACTCTTACAGCCTGTCATCCATAAAGATACATCAAAATAGATTAACTTAGTATCATTCACAGGATGTGTGGTTTATAAAAACATTTTTAAATGTTTTTGCTGTTTTTAAAAGTGCTTTTTAATAACCTATATCAGTACCATCATTTAGATACTCCATTTTTTTTAACAAAGACGTTTTTGTTAATCACCTCCTTCTTCCATGTCTTTGAGCCAGTTGCTTACCTGTCCTAAAAATCTCCTACCTCGAGTTCCCATAGTCTCATACTTTTCAAGTGAATTTTCCACACTGAACTTCGTGGCAGGCTTTAAAAAGAAAAACCAAGTGTCATTCCCGAGGTTAATGCCACCCACTCCCCATCCTCTCAGCCCTCTTTCAAGTTGTCCAGTTCTTTTCTTTCATTCCAAGGGTTGCCAAACTTTCTTACTTATATTCTGCTATTCATCTGCCATCTACCCTTCTTGGCACAGATGCAGGTTTCTTTCCTTTGTCCCTCTTTCTTCCTTCCCTTCTTTTCTCTCTTCCAGAAAAAAAAACATGCTCGTTATAAGAAATCTTTTAAAAAGCAAAAAAAAAATTATACGAGGGAGAAAATCACCCATAGTCATCTATGTAAAGATAGCTGTTTTTACCATTTTGATGTATTTATTTCATTTTAGTCTTTTTCCATGCATATTTTATCATAGGGACCAAACACTATGCGAGGTACTCAAATAGTCAAAACATGAATAATGCATTGTCTCTGCTCTTTATGACATTTAGAGGGTTCAAAACTGGCCCAAGTTTTCCATATATTTTATCACGTTTTTCCACAAGCAAAATATGCCATGTGATTTTTAATCTAATGATACCCCATTTAAAATAATTAAAAATCACCCTACCTTCATGGCTAATCAAAATCCTACCAAGTAATATCCAGTCTAAAATGCAGAGAGATTATACATTTACCATCATGTATATTCTTAAAATATGGTTTATTAAATTTCCTTTAAAAAGCATAGAATGCAGTTTTTTACATTGACTCCTTTTACAAGATTATTAAGTTAACATTTCATACTTATATAATGCTTGAATTAAATTCAATATTTTCTTGCACCTTTTTAATTGCATTTTTTTGTTTAAAAATGCTGTTTATGAATATCCTCTTTGTTGGTCTGCTCTAAGAAATATTGCTTACATATGAATATTTTGAATTAGGAATAAATGAAATTCTGTTTTTGCTGTCAGAACCAAATTGTAAAGACGCATTGCATGTCTTTGAAAATCGGTATACTCTATTAGCAGCCCTGTCAATATAAAAAGTGCATTCCATTTCCACCTCTTGCTCTAATAACCTTTTCTGTGTTACTCTGAGGCAGTTCACATAATCAGAGTATATTGTCAGCTTACTGGAGTTGGGGAAGCATGAAATGAAAATCACGTTAATATTGATCCAGTTATTTACTCTCACGTGTCCTCGATGTCCTCTTCCACCGAGTAATAACTGTTGGGGTTATGTAGCCATTTTCTTATCTTCTTTCTTAAATCCCAGCAAATTGTTTATAAGCATAACTAATCTGAATAAGAATTTAACACTTGGATATAATTTCTACAAACATTTAATCTTAATTAATACCCAGATTGCTAATACTGCATGTGTGACATACCACTGAAATATTTTCCCCAGCTTTTCAGAAAACAGCTTACCTGAATGTATAATGTATGTGTCTAGTTTAAAACAATCAAAAGTCTGTACAAATTCCTCTTTGGTAAGAACACAAAGGATGCTGTACTCTAATTTTGTGTAATTTAATGATGTGCTAAAATGGACCATAAATGCCATCAACTATTGACTTAGGTAAGGATTACCATTTTTTAATAAAGTTCTTTGTAAATTTGAAGCTAATATCTTGGGTTTTTAATTTTATGGTAGTATAAATAATACCTATTTTGGATTATACAATATAGTCTCTGTTAACAAAAATAAATTGAAGTGAGAATCATGGTTCAATCCGATTCATTCAGACTAAAAATACCCACAACTAAGAAAGGAGGAACTTGATATCTGAACTATCCAGATTTTATATCTGTATTTATTAAATGTGTTCAATAACTACTCATATTTTTACTTAAAATGTGTTTGAAACAATAAACAGAAACAGTCTATTTAAATAGAAACAATCTATTTTATTTATAGAAATACCTTCATAAAACGATTTTGTATTGATAAAGTAAGGTTTCTGACTCAGCGTCAGGTATAAAAGAATAAAAAGATACTTGAGATTTCTAGTCATTATTTCGTGTTTTTATTCAGTATCACTAAGTTTTCACTACTGGGATTTTTCTACTAAAAGGTCTAAAGATCTGTTTTCTTTAAAAAAAAAAAAAATGCTGTTCTATACAGAAGATGATTTGATTTTTTTGTCCTTAATCTTCAGTAGAAAAGTAGTCTTTCCTTTTGTATCATCATAATTTATGTTTCTTAAGGAAGGAAATACTATGTCTGTACTATAAAGTCAAACTCAAAATTAAATTTTGAACTTAGATGATTTATAAAGAAAACATTTACTTGATAGCAAATAATTGTTACAGTAAGGTGTGTTTTATG
>NW_012145523.1:3231929-3236712 GCF_000956105.1 Propithecus coquereli
CTATGTGTGGTGTAAGTGTATTTTAAAATACAATATTTATGAACTTTCGATGCTGGATCATCAACGGTATTCAGAGCCTATTATCCCTCTTGAGTTGGGTTCTTTTATAAAAGAATAGGGGAGTGTGTTTTTATTTTAAACATACTGAGACCAAAGACCACATCTACACCATAAAAATATTCAGGAAATCTACATGATGCCTATGCTAGGCTTACTCCATGGCCATTTTCAGGGTTGAGATCATGGAGTGGAAGACAAAAGAAAACTAAAACAATTCTACCTCCCAAACCAAATCTCTTCTAACCTTCATCACAGTTCACTTCTATGGACTTTTGGAACTGAGTAGAGAGTTGGGAGTAAAATATGGAGGATACAGAAATGGTGAGTGGGAAGCACTCCCTGGACTGATCTATACATAGAAGTAGAGGCAGGAATTACAAACCGCCAAAAGAAAAAATGTAGTATCATGCCTTCTTCCTACCTCTTAATGTGCCCTCTAATCCTAGGTATAAGGTATTTCTGCAGAAGAAATAGAAAGTAGAGGGTGAGGCAGGAAGAACACTTGAGGCCAGAAGTTCAAGACCAGCCTGGGCAACACAAAAAAATTTTTAAAAATTAGTTGGTATGGTGATGTGCACCTGTAGTCGTAGCTACTGGGGAGGCTGAGGCAGGAGTTAGAGGCTGCAGTAAACTGATCACACCACTGCACTCCAGCTTGAGCAACAGAGGGATACTCTGTCTAGAAAGAAAAAAAGAAAGAAAGGGAAGGAGGGAAGGAAGGAAGGATGGAAGGAAGGAAGGACAGAAGGAAGGAAGGAAGGAAGGACGGAGGGAAGGAAGGAAGGAAACAAGCATTTAAAGAAAAGTAAATGTCAATAATTATTACCAAGCACTTCATCCAGTAAAAATAGATGTTGAAAAACTTAATTGAAAACAGATTTTGTATATTTAAAAGAAAGATTTTATATTCACAAATTGCCAGGACATCCATATAAAAGTTAAAAAAAAAAAAAATAGCCCATCACCTGGACACTCTGTCTGCCATTAAACATTGAAATGTGTTTCAGTATTTTGAAGTCTGGCAGTCTGTAGACTAACATCCAAATGATTGAATGTTTTGGAATTGTGTAGACATAGATTAAGATTAAGAATTTGCACAGGCCTATAAATTCTGAGTGAGCTTTTATGATATTAATAATAATTTAAATTAGTACTTCCTCTATGTTAAATAATTACAGTATTTCAATTTCCCTATTGTTAAATTCTATCTTGAAAGTTAAACATTAAATGTATAGAATCTCTGATGAAAACTTTGGTCAAAAAAATGTTGTATTCATATACATGGTAGCAACAAAATATGTTTTAGGAACAAAAGAACATTTTATAGAAGGAACTTTCAGTATGGCTAGAAGTATCTGAATCAGTGATCAAAGTTTTCAGAATTTTAGACATGTATATGTTGGGAGAATAATCTTAAATTACTCAAAAAGGGAATATTTACATGGCCATCAAAACAATCCTTGGAATTTAATCACTATTGATGTAGTATACCATGTTTCAAGAATATGAGCCTATACTAGTGTAACGTAAGTGAAACTGATTTAGCAGATTTCATGTTTTAATAAAAATATTTTTAGTTACTTGATTTTTCCTGATATCCTAAATTCAGCCAAATTTTATTTTATTTTAGATTAAATTATGTATAAGTTTTTCATGTGATGGGAAGGAATATTTAGCCATAATTTGGATTTCATCATATTATTTTCAGGCAATTCATTTGGAGCCTTAAATAGAGTATAACATTGCTTTCTTTTAAATGAGCAAACAATCAAAATTGGGTATAATTTCAAGGAAACAAAGGACAATCATTTTATTTCATATTTACTTTGAAAAAGTCTCCCTTCAGTTTCATTATTAAAACTTGGTTGACCTTTTTCAGTTGGAAAATATTCTTTACACTGATAGAGTTTTTCATGCTTTTTAGTAATACTAATGAGTTGAATAATTTATGAGGTTGTCATGTGCAAAAGATTTTGTGTGATTTGATATACTTTCACCCTCTGGTGTGGGAATGTGATTAATAAAAACCTAGAGGCATGTAATTTTTTCCCTGATGTTTAATGTCCTAATTTCACATGTATTGGATGTGTTATTTAGGTGTGTTCTAGTAGCAAAATCTCATACAAGTGCAAATTTAATTGATTACCAGGAATTTTACAGACCATAGTAGTGGAAGAATATAAGGGAAATATTTTAAAACTCATAAACTCATCTTCTGTCCTGCACAGTTTTCTTCTTCAGGGCAAATTAGCTAATAGGGAAATGACTAAAAAAGGAGGATTTTGCATATTGTTTATATATTAAAGTAAAACCTAGACTAGTCAACTCTGATACATTTCTAATACTTGAAGACTGTGGCTGTCAAAGAACAGTATAAAATCTTAATAAGTTTGGTTGTCTTTGTTGACTGTCAGTGATCATTTAGAGCCTCTTTCCCTTCCATAAAATTACACTGGAACAATGTTTCATCAAAACCCAAGATCACAAGTGCCTCCACGTCTGTGATCAAAGACATGATCTTAAATAGGTCTGATCAGGCATCACAGAAGAGGGCAGGCTGCTTCAGCCTGAGGGGAAAGAAAACATGGAGCAAAGATGACAAAGTTAATCAGTCATTTCTTTGGCAATAAATAATAAGATATGCTGAAAACTGCAAATGAGAACATTCTTAGGTTCCTCAGAGATGTGTCTGCTTAACACCTGATTTATCTAAGCTTGTGAAGCCATCAAGATATGACCTTGATGAATAAAAAGCAGCTCTGTAATGAATCTGGAATTAAATTAGTTTTGATGGTATGTGCATGGCTACTGTAATGTGCTAGCTGCAGTCATCAAGAAATAGGAAATGCACTGAGAATAAAAAAATACTTAGGCAGCTATACAGTTGTTGAGAAAGAAGCTGTTGAATAATATGCCTTCATATTTTAAAGAATTGATGGTTATTATAACATTTGAGAAAGAAGATTTGATTTATTTTAGCCTGATAACCTACTGTGCTATGTAAAGACTCTAGTGAACATCTTTATTGTTACTCATTGATAATTCCATTTTAGTTGGTATATTATTAATTGGATCTTCATATTTGGAATGAAATAGGTGATCTGGTTATGGTTAAAATAATTTATTGAAAAGGTAATGATGTTGATTTTTTTAAGAGCGGGAGAGAGAGAAAGACATGCAGGAAAGTGTCTGTCAGCTGTTTTTGGTGTCAGTGTCATATTTTAGTAACGTAGACTTGTCTTAACCCCATGTTTTTCACAGTCTCTTAAAATAATTTAAATGGATTATATAAAGACTAAGTTACAAAATATGATTATAAAATGCATTTTACAGATATTATGTAGCATTTTTCATATCAACAAATGCCCCAACAAGTCACTCATTTTTATGTTGAAGATTCAGATTGTAGACTTTAAACAGATTCAGAGGTATCAGGTAACTATTAATTTAAAAGCATTTATGGAATAGCTTCTGCATGCCATGTATGTGCTAGATTCTAAATTTAGAGATTGAGACAAACAGTTTCTGCCATCTAACAGCACATAATTTAGTTCGTGGTTCTCCACAGGGGTGGAGGTCAGGGTGTGCCACTGGAATCTAATGGATAGAAACCAAGAATGTTGCTTCAAATATCTGATCACGCACAGGACAGCTCCCCACAGCAACAACAACAAAAACAACAAAAATCTAACCCAAAATGTGAATAGTACCAAAGTTGAAAAACCCTGGTCTAGTGGAAAGAAAGAAACAGTTATTGAGGGAGGCAGCAGTTCCTAAAGGAACACAGGGGAGACATTGACTCACTGAGCCTGGTTGGAATAGTCTTCATAGAAGTAATGATTCTGAATCATCCCAAGAGAAGATTATGAATTTAACAGGCGATAAGGGAAATAAAGGCAGAGGTAATAACAGAAATTACCAAGGCATGGAGGCATCAAGGACCCTAACTTGCTCCTTTGAATGCCCTCAGTGTTTTGCATTTGATGATAAATCACTTAGTCAAGGTTTCAGAAAGTATTTTTATTTTAGATGTTTCATATTCTCAGATAAAACAAAAACCATTTGAGGACAAGATTTAGATCTTCTATTTATTCCATTTGGAGCATCCACATTAATAAAATTCTTTGTGCTTATTGTTCGCTTGCTATTTTTTATTTAATTGATAATTGACGAGTTTCAAGTATACAAAGAGTATTAAGCACACCATTCATCACTTTTGGTAACAGCATTAAAGAATGGATTTTCTCTGGACTAGGTCTAGAAGTATGGTATTTTCAAATTATTGCTGACTGACATGGAACTAATTTATATCACTGTTCATAATCTTGCTTACATTCTTTTAGACTAATTTCTGGTAAAGTGTACACCCAATTGCATTTATAAATAATTGCAAAATAGTATGATGAATATTTTTATCAACATGTATTAAAAATGCTAGGGAGCTCAGTAAAGAGGGTTACCTAACTGAAGAAATATATTTTAGCTGGTCTTGAAAGGACAAATGGAAATTTTCCCAAATCAGTGCTTGGGAAGGTGACATTGTGGAGAAAGAGACCACATAATACAATATAACATATTCAAGGAATGGAAAAGGGTGCTATATGGTGGAACACAGGATAGTGTGGGGAAATGGTAAGAAGATGAGGCTGAAAAAGTAGTTTGTGGCCATACTGTGAAGGAGATTGTCAATAAGAGCCATTAATGGATTTTTATTTGGGAAAAT
>NW_012145523.1:3236762-3238439 GCF_000956105.1 Propithecus coquereli
CCATTAATACTTGTAATTTGATGCTGCATTTGTTACTAAACACCCTATGATTAATGTTTTAGTAAAAGGAAGAACGTTGTAAAAAAAAAAAAAATTAAGGGCAGAGCCAAGTGTTATAATGCCTAAAATATAAGAATATTACTACTTTAAGTTTTGTTCATTTGTGGAGGAAACATGTATATAAACACAATGGTAAATTATAAATATCTCAAAAATTATCTTAATTCTCCAGTAAGACCAAAGAAATAAAGCTTCAATTTTATGGGAAAAAAACGCATTTCTGGTGATGCATTGTTACTAATAGGAATTACTGTATTTTTATTTTCCCATTCTTAGCCAATTGCACGATTTCTGGCGTTTGGATTACTGGGAAGATGATCTTCGTCGAAGGAGACGATTTGTTCGCAATGCATTTGGCTCTACTCATGCTGAAGCACTGCTCAAAGCTGCAATAGAATATGGTTAGTACCAAAGCCTTTTACCCAAAAATACTTCTGGATGTGAAGTGACTCTTTGCAGTTGTGATTGAGAATTTATGTTTTTCACTAATATTTAGTGTTCTTCATGTCGTAAGTCAGAAATATTTTGTTCTGTTTAATTCTTCAGCATTATTTAGGTTATACTTAATCAACCCAATATTTCTCACACTAGATATATTTTAGACCCTTCAACTTCTTTTTAAGAGATTAAAAGACTCCACATAGTTGGTTGTTAACCAACATCCCTTTCATATAGCCCAGAACAAGAATAAAATCAATTTCTTTTTCAGTGTCTTTCAAACTTTGGTAACCAAGACCCATGGTAAAAAAAAAAAAAAAAATATATATATATATATGTTACATTGTAATCCTGTACTCTCAGACTTATATATTTTTATGTATAACTTTTATGTATAAATTATATTTTTATATATAAACATATATACCATGTGAATATGTATGCATATATATAATGTTTGTATATATTCATATATATACACATACTTGTATATATAACTGAAACAAGTGTTTTATTAATAAGCTTCTTATGTGAGATTTTGTGTTTTAATCTCCCTCTATTCTTTTCAGTTTAATAAAATAAAATAAAATAAAAATCCTGTTAAAATCTGCCAATTTAAATTCCCAGTCCTCCTACAGTTTGCAAATTAAGTTTGAAAAAGATGGCCCCCCATTTACAATATCATCAAGTATCACACTACAGTAGAACTATGCCCTAAATTGTCTTTTATAAAATTTACAATAAATAGCAAGTATCAAAATATTTTTGTACTTTAATAAAAATACTGCTACTTGTCCATTAAGAAGTATGCTCAGGAACATTTGGTCTATTTGCTCATTTTTAAATGCTCTAACAAAGTTAAGTTTGGTTAAACATATCAGAATTTTATAAACCACATACACTGAGGAAATACCAATAATGAACACTGGGCTGGGCCTGGTGACTCACGCCTGTAATCCTAGCACTCTGGGAGGCCGAGGTAGGAGGATCACTTGAGCTCAGGAGTTCCAGACCAACCTGAGCAAGAGCAAGACCCTGTCTCTATTGAAAAATAGAAAAATTTAGCAGGGCATGATGGTACATGCCTGTAGTCCCAGCTACTTGGGAGGCTGAGGCAGGAGGATCACTTAAGCCCAGGAGTTTGAGGTTGCTGTGAGCTAGGCTGATGCCATGGCACTC